>NW_023276806.1:15213084-15378084 GCF_003668045.3 Cricetulus griseus | reverse complement strand
AAGAAGGAGAATACTATAATAATAATACATCCTTAACAACATGCCTTGAATGCTGACCACATTGTGTTGCTACCAAATATACATTGGCCAATTAAATTCTTGCGAGTGCTGGCTATACCAAATCAACCAGGAATGAGAAGCATGCCAAGGTAGACAAGACTGGCATGAAGACACAGCTTCATTGGTACTTGTTTTCTTTATTTTTTCAATTTACTAATGATATAATGGCTCTATGATTTAATTGGCAGGTAGAAGCCAGAAAAAGACCTCACTAACTCACACTAATGAGAGGTAGGCCCATTGCAGTCCAACTGAGGTCCCTCAGTAATTGATTTTCTATTTTTAAAATATGTGCTTGGCTCTCTCCAGCCAACACACACATGCAAGTTGCCTGCCATACAGAATACACTTTGTTCTTTCATTTTGTCGAGTGTAGTTGCACTTTAATTATTTATGATAATACTTAATAGTATATTAGTAAGTGTCCTGTAGAGTAGCATGTAAAAGTAATGAAGTCTTAGTAACGTGAGAGCATGGCAGAGCTCACAGCTATTAAATCTCTGCCCAGAAGAGAAGTGAGACTGCAGGGTTCTTTGTGAGCACCGAGGGCCTTGCAGATTAGAGAAGTGAAAATCAGCAGCCTTTTCTGAATTACATTTATTAAGTACATAGTGATATTTTAAAACGTATTGAATATGACTAATGGATTTGAATATGACCAACACATTAAGATACATGTTTCCTCTATGTGTGCTGTTTAGTAGGTATTAAGACTTCTCAAAAACAGGCTCAGCTGGTTTTCTACTTGATGTTATTGTGTTATAGATTTTATTTTTACTTTTAACTCTCACAAAACCACATTCTATCTCCAGAATATTGAGAATAATTACAGCCTGTGAAGGTTTTTTAATTTTAAATTAATATCTTGTATGGTTATGGATGGAATTATAATCATTTCCTGAGGAAAAATAAGATTAATGTTTTAAAAGTTATGTAAGACTCGACTTTACATTTTTGCTATTGGTATATTTTACATAGTCTTATTTTTTACTTAAATATTCTGTTACATCCAACTTTCCAATTCCTTATTCCAGAAATAAATTTTACAAGATCCAGTTGAATAAATTCTGCCAAAAAAACTCCACCAAATACTCCCTCTGATACCCCCTCCCTCCAAGACAGTCCCTTCCCAGCAAGGACTTTATTCCACTCTACCATTTTAAAATGTTTGCCCAGTGCCTTTGTCTGGGTAATTGAAAATGTCCCCCAGTCCTTTTCAGCCTTTCTGCATAGACAGCGTCTTCCCACTCTTTGAATAGCTCCTTCTGCATCTCCTTCCAATTTTCTTCTCGTCCCCCTGGTTTCTCGAAGCTCGTCCCACACCCTCTTGAGAAAAACGAACACTGGCTCCAAGTCCTCATTCTAATCAGTTCTGTTCCCTCTCCTGCTAATTTTACAGGTTTTTTTCTCACCTTGTAACATACAAAAAAAAAACCTGAAAAGAGCATTTTGTCCTATTACTAAAATATTGAGGATATCTGTGTTTTGAGGTTGAACATTTCAAATGGCCATGTTGTCATTGTGGGGTTCTCAGAGCTGCTTCAGTGTCACTGACAGGAGAATGGGAATTAGGCATACATAATCAGAAAAACTGTGGAATAATAATGTCTTATATACTGTGAAAATTAAAATCCAAAGGGAAAGGAGGTCTTACCTCCATTTTTTTGAGTAACGATTGATGCAAACTCACAAATAAATTTGAAAATGATTAGCCTGCATGAATTATTTTCATGGCCAATATTTAAGAGAAATGTGTTGTTTATTAAATGAAATATATGTGCATTTAATTATTCATAGGGATTAAAACAGTTGCTTATAAAAATAGTTGCTAGTGGCTCGTTAACATAGGAAAGGTATACAAGACATAGTAATTAAAGACTGTAGCTAGAACAAATTTGGAATAACAGATACATGATTTTCTAAGAGGAACTCAGTCCAGAGTCCATGTCAAGGGAGAATCCAAGCAAGTTACAGTTGAAAGATTACTGAATAGTGTTTGACTACGTTTGTAGTACCTTCATTATGATACTATTTGAAAGGAAAGATACTTGCTTGAAATATAGTAGAATTTAGATTTAGGGCCAAATCACATAGATAGTGTGCAAATTTTATGTAGATCTCTTGTCTACAAACTTAGGCCTATGAAATAAGCAACAATTAGGGAGCTCAATGAATACTTCAAATACTGTGAATCTTGGTCTGCTTTAATGGCTCCTAGAACATAGAGCTCAATGGTCAAGTCTGGGATAAATATATTGCACAGGAATTGTACCATACTGTCTACTGGGAATCTAGACTGCTTTGGGGACTAGGGTGAATGCCCCCATCAGAAGAAGTAATTAAGAAACACAGCTGGGCAAGACAGAAGCAGGAGCTGACAAGCAGTGATTCTAAGATGATATGTCTGTATCTATATATGTATCCATTTACATACGCAAATAGTTGCATATTTATGGATACATATGCACATGTACCACCAACATAGCAGGTACTTCACAGCCTGCATCAGAGAAATGTGTGCTATAACTGATCTAGGTAAGTTTATTGAGTAGATAGCCCCTCTTTGGATATCCCAGTGTTCTCCAGTTTTGTGGAGAAGGTCAATAGGAAACAGAAAACTTGAAATATTTTCAAGCTCAAAAGAAAAAGAAAAGTGCGGAAAACTAAACAGGCTTCTAAACCTAATTCAGGCTTCTAAACTAAATAGGAATTTGATAGGCAGTGTAGTGAGTTTGAGATAGTGCTTCAGAGATACCAGAAAGGGGTAGGGGCTTACCTTTCTCAGGAATGAGGATGGGGGTGCCTTCCCACTTGTATGGGAAAAGAACAGAGACTATTTTCTATGTGAATGTAAGTTCTCAACAGGGGAGGGGCTATGTACTTGAGAATTGTACCTTCCCTGAAAGTACTTTCAAATTTATCTTATGAATCCGATTGTATCTAATGCACACACTCATAATTTATCTGTCTGAAGTGGAATACTACATACATTCAAACAGAAAATGGTCGAGGGAGTCCTCCAATGGATAACAATAATTTATTCAAGCAATTACAATTCAAAATGAACTCACAGCTTGGCATTTCCAAAACATAGAGCAATGTCATTCATAAATGGAAGTCATTGTGCACAAGAAGCAGAGTGCACAGTTTATCTTTACATAAAATTTATATATTATAAATTAAGTTTAAACATTAAACCACATAAACATTTAAATTTTTCAAAGGGAATGAAAGAATAATCAAAAGAATAGTCTTGTGTTTATGTACATGCATACTTATTTATAAATATATACATATTTGTGTATGTAAAAGAATACATATATGGCAAAGTGTGTCATTTTGGATATAAAAGGGATTAGTCAGTTATTGGAAAAAATGAATGTGTGTGACTTCACTGAATATAGTAATTAAAAAATATAAGATTAAGAGCCTATTTAAGTAAGAGATTAGATCTAGCATTTTATTTTACTCTTTTGATATGTGTAACTTGTGTGAGTATGTAGTTTGTGGGGGTTACAGGGATGTAAGAGTGTGGGTATGCTTGCCCATGCACACACCTGAATAGTCCAGAGGAGAACACACAGACACAGGGCTCTGCCCACTATTGCTCTTTGTCCTAATGCCTTGAGAGGGGGTATCTTAGTGTCCTGGAAGCACACAGTTTGGGGTAGAGTGCCTGGCTGGGGGAATGCCAGGGCTCCCTGCCTCCACCCCTGGTGCTGGGGTTATAGGCACCTGCAGTCATGCCTAACTTTTTTACATGGGCTCTGCATGTTTATTCGAACCTGGGTAAGTCCTCATGCTTGCACGGGAAATGCTTTTATCCACTGAGTCATTCCCCAGACCCCAGATTCAATGTGTCTAAAGAACGACAGAAACGCACAGATACTGACATTTTATTAGAAGTATTTTGATGTGTGGTTACAGTTTATAAAATTCATTGTGTGAAAAAGAAGAACTACACTTACTCTATGTGGTTCCAAGCAAGTAGACACATCCCTGAGACTCTGGGAAGCATCAGTTTTTAAATTTAAATCCACATGTACCTTAATTTAAATCAATGAGTTACTTTTCCCACCACCATACACAGAATGCTAGCTCCCAGGTTGGATACACAGACCATCACGATAAGCAGGTCTTTATCAAAGCTTTCCTTCTATTTCTGTATAACACTGGGTCAGATAGGCAAGAAGGAATGTCAACATCCTGAAAATAACATCCAAGCATCATTATAGTGGGGTACAAAAAGCCTTAGAACTGTGAGTCCATAGCAGCTTCCCAATGAAGTTAGAGAAAATGTATTATTCCTCTGTTTCACTTTTTTTTTCTGATGAGCTAGCTCTACTAACCATTCTATCCTGAAGAGTTACTATACCATAATTGAGAAGAGGACCACCCCAGGTTCAGAACATCTAGGTGTTATGATGCCTGGATTGCCCATTTACTGGTTGTGTGGTGTTAGGAAGTTATTTGCTTTATCTGAGCCTCAGATGTCCTATCAACGAAATGGGGGAAATGTTATTAATTAATTACATGGTTGAGGGAAGGCTAAAGTAGTTTGCTTCTTGCTAGAGCTTGGTATGAAGTACACAGGGATGTTAGCTAATGTTCAGTTTTCCACGAAATGTGAGCCTTTCAGAACTATATCAAGGAACTATGTTGGTCTGGTTGGGAAGTCCACCTCCCCTAGAACTGTTCTGGGCATAAAGCTATGTGCACAACTATTAGTGAGTGACAGTTTTGACTCCAAAGTCAGATCCAACGCTATCCAGGCCTAGAGTTAGGTACTACACTGTTTCGTGTCCTCTCTTGGGCTCTTCTCTGTGTTTGTGGCTCTTCCAGTCACTTTACTCTTTTGTCTTCTCTGCTGCAATAATCATAATGGTCTCCAAGATATGTGTGGAAAAATAGAATTGAAAAGGCAATCTCTTCTTAAAAGTTTAATAAGGCTAAGCAGTCATAGAAATGAAATTCAATTTCATAGCTGTATTGGTATGAGGATGGCAGGATCTACACTCCTTCAACTCCTAAATATGCATTGACAGTGACTGACGTCCTCTGTGTGCAAGGGCAGAGTTGTATCACCCTGTAAAAGCATGGAACTGGTCAGCATGGATGTCCTATGTGCAGTTGTCCTCCCAGGGTCTGGCCGAGGCGTCAGGAAATTCTATCTGCCTGGTGACTCTTTGAATAAAAAATTCCATACTCCAAAGCCATGGTTGCCATTAAGGGTGGAAATCAATTAGTCTAGTAGCACTACCTGTTATGAAATGACCAGCAATGGCTCAGAGGAAGTGGTAGCCATTTTCGGGGTGGGGGGGACAAAGAGAAGGAAACAGGCTGGCTCTCCTGGATTTAGAAACCTGAGTTCCATCAGCATGTTCCTTTATTTTGCTTTGAAAACTGCTTCTGCTTCCACAGTAACTCTGAGTCCACACCCCCATCTCCGGGCATCCTTCTTGGCCTCACTCCTTAGACAAAGTTATTATAGCTAATACTGTGCCTAATGTGTTCTGGAAAGATGCTGTCTATCAACACTGGAGTGTACACTCTTTGGCCTAAACCCTGAGAAATCACAGGTATGCAGGGCAAAGCCTGGGTGTGCCTGCCTGGAGAAGGCAGCTCATTAGGATTAATCTTTTACAGAGTGACTAAGTAGGGGGAAGAGGGGAGGCCCAGACTCTCTGCCTCTTGAACTTCCTTACAGGCTTACAAACAGGTTCCCTAGGAATGCAGCCCGTCAGTCTTGAAGACTTTCCTCAAACATATGGAACTGAAATGTCTTGATTTCTTTTTCACTTTTGTATACTACAGCAATTTCTTGAAAATCAAATGGCAGAACCTAAACAGGGACTTGTCCATTGCCAAAAATGCATGCCCAGTCGGGAAGAAATGTGTGGGGATTCATCCAGCTCACTTCGAGAGCTCCCAGTGCAGCCTGGGAGAACTCCACTTTACCTTCTGTTCTGATTCCTGAGTTCTGCCAGACTTTTGTTTGGGAAGTGTCTTTATGCAGCCTTACATTTTCTATGTCGTATCTGGGCATGCTTTCTACACTGGGCCCTACTTTTAACTTGGGCGAAATGACTATTGTCAGTGCTTCCATAGGAGAGACCAAAAGGACATGAGGCAGGTGACATTATACAAGAAAGACCTTCTCATGAGAACTTTTCTTTTTCTGTCAAAATCCTTATAAAACAATCTGAGTTTTCTGTCTAAGTGCTGCAGTCAGCTAATAGAAGTAAATTCTTTTCCAGGGTAATGTAATTGTTATTCCTCTTAAGCAAAAGGAAGAAAGGCTGACGCCTTATCAATAAGAGCATACAACCCCAAATACCTACACAAAGAAATATTCAGTATAATTTATGGCATCTCATCATCTTGAGCTGTATTCCAAGTAATTCGCTCTGGCAGTTTTTACTCTCAAAATGGAAATCTTGGTGGTTTCTTTTTGGTTTTGTTTTGTTTTTGCCTTCATAAAATAAAATGAGTTTGTGTTCAACTGTAGTCCACATGCTTGATAATTTGTCTGACTGGTTAAGGTTATTAGCAATTTAAGAAATAAACCTATTTGGATTTTCAAGTGTTAACAGAAATGGGGAATTGCTGTGATGATCTCTCAAAAATAACGATGTAACACACAGAGTGAGACTTAAGTAACAAGATTTTCCATAGGCCAATAACACCGAGGAAATTCAAGCCCCAGCTCCCTCGATTAATTCCCAGGGATTAAGTGGTTGGCATTGAAGTCAATGAAAGATACATTTTTACAGCACTGAGAGGTCAACTCATTTCAGAAGAGCAGATCAAACAGCACATTGGCATTTGAGTTCTGCAGTTGCAATGTACCCAAATCAGTTGAGTGGAAGGTTTTCCTGTAAGGCTCTCCAGCCTCCTCCCAGCAAGGTGGGTGACATCAGTCTGGGAGGAGGATCCTGAAGGTTTCAGCTGATAGAACGCTGGGCCCAGGAGGCATTGAAAGGTATTTCCCCAACATAATACTTTCACAGAAAAGGGTAATGGAGCTTAGCAAGATTTCGTGAGGGATCACTACTGGAGGTCACTCACCTATCTTTCAGAAGAACTTTTTAATCCCCTCAGGAAATCCCTTCAAGAATTAATCACTTTCTTGGGTTGGCATTTTGGGTTCCATGTTTTTTAATATGGATGATATCAATTTCTGTGTAAACTGTAAGGAAAATTTTGAGAATTGTTAGCTGCCGTTTATAACCTTTTCACCCAGCCTGTTAGAAAGCAACAAAGAAAGTAGATAAGAATTTCACATCTGGATTCCATATTCCTACTCACAAAATAATTAAACATGTAGGATTTGCTACTAATAAAAGATACACACTCTATAACCCAGATAAGGAAGACCAACAAGTGTAAGTGACTTTGGCAAGGCCACACAACTTGGCACCGGGGAGTTCAGAGCTTCAGTTCAGCACTCTTGGGAGATCATTTAGTCAAACAGCTGAGTTATAAAAAGTCCTTATGGGTGAGGAATGATATTTTGCTGAATTTGTTCACCTCTGTAATAATTTATGGATATTACTTAAAACAAACTCCTTAAATCCCTATTCTGTCATCTGTTGAGTGGTAATAATAATACTACAAGTTAGCCAGGAGTGGTAGTGAATGTTTCTAATCCCAGCACTTGGGAGGTAAAGGCTGGCTGATCTCTTTGAGTCAAAAAGCAGCCTGGTCTACAAATTGAGTTCCAGAACAGCCAGGGCTGTTATCCTGCCAAAAAAAACAAAACAAAACAAAACAAAACTACAAGTTAGGGAAAGCTATGTGGGGGTGTAGATTTAAGTGATTAAGATAAACACTATGTCCCTGTTGCCATTCTAGTGTTCCAAGGCATCTATCAACAAGACATAAGTGATCCCCTCTTGATTGTTAGTTAATATGCAAGTATATACATGTAATTCTATGTACATATGACTATGTTTATACAGGCTTCAGTAAATATTGTCAATAATTATAGTGTATAGCTTTCAAAATGAAAACAACGGAAGGTCATAAATGTGCTCTTCTCTTGAATGTACAATATCCAAAATGACAAGGTATGAGTATCTTCTCTGGGCTCACCAAGACTGTGCTGTCCACAAGCACTAGTATGGTGCCCACACTGTGTACACAGAAACCAATTCCATGTCACTGACCTAGCAGTATCCCCTGTGGTGGATCAGTCAGGTACCTGATAGCAAATCTGTGACAGAGTGGACTGCTTTCATCATTTGTGGGGCCATGCCCTGTGCTTACTGGAACACACATTCATTCTGGATATGGTTTTGATACACAAGGTCTGTGAACACTCAGAATGCCCTTTTCACCATGTGAGTATTCTACAGGATGGGATCCCACAATATGTTGGTTTGGATCAAGGAACTCACTTTGCAACACAAGGAGGGATGCAGCTCACTCATACTCTTGTGATTCACTGGCTAATAGGTTTTCCCCCATTCATCAGTAGCTGCTTCATGAAACAGTCAAGTGGTCTTGGAAGACCCAGTTACATCATTGGTAAGAGTGTGAGTCTCATCCCCTGGGAAGCCAATATGCTCTACACCAGTATCCTAAACAGCATGCTATTTCTCTGCAAACTCAGGAATCGTGAGGCCAGCAATGACTGGCCTCATTGCCATTGACCTAGTGAGTCGCCATCATACGTTATGATACCATTCCAACACATTTATCTGTGGTGATATTTTGTTTATGATTTAATAAGGAAAATTTGCCCGAAGATCAGAAAAAGCAAAGTGGCCAATCGCTAGAGAGTTCTTACATCTACCAAGGCTCAGACCAAAAGGGGTGAGCCTGTCCTCAGCATGACTGCAGACTGACTCGTGTCTCCTCTTGTCTTATATTCCTCTCTAGTGCTGGGATTAAAGATATGCACCACCACCTCCTAGCCTCTATGGTTCACTAGTGTGGCTGCTGGGATTAAAGGTGTGTGCAGCAACTGCCTGGCTTGCATGGATGAGTAGTGTGGCTAGTTTTGCACTCTGGTCTTCAGGCAAGCTTTATTTCTTAGATTGTAAACAAAATATCACCACATTTATATTTTCCTGCTTTAGAGATCATAGTTCAAAACTATCTATTCCCACCTACTCTCTGATAGTGGTACTTCACTGAAAGCTAAAAATGTTCTTTATCTACTAAAGCTCCATATACCTCAGAATAAACAAGCAAAAAGGAAGTCGTTGTATTGCTCAGGATTTGGGTTCTGATTATCACAGGAAAATTTAACTATTAGGATACAGTGGCAATGAAGGAATGATCCAGAATACTTTCAAGATCCTTTATGCATCTCAGTATCAACATACACTGTAATTAAAGTCAATGTAAAACCATAGGAAACCAGTCAGGGCAAGACTTATAATGCCCCAGACTCTTTAGAAGTGAAAGCTTGGATCATGCTACCAGGCAAACAACAAGGACCAGCAAGGGAACCAAATCAGAAAAACAAATAGGATAGAAAGTAGAAGGCAGATGTCAGTATGACATACATCTCTGCAACAAGTGGCAGACACCACAAAGATAATTGTTATGGGTATATCTTCCTCTCTTTCATTATAAATATATGTGTGTATTAGCACATGTGACCATACAGACACATGCTATGTTTCCCTTTCAATGTATTGTTTATTTCAAGTGCATCGGTTGGTAATAGTTTTATGTCTTTATATGGATGCTAACGGTTATCAAAGGTGAAGAAATAAGTCACCCAAGGACATTGCATCCTTTAAGGAAAGATGTAGCATGATTTTCTGATATATTTAAGATAATCTTTCCATGTAATGCAGGAATACAACTTAGCTTTTACGTGGAGATTAACTATGGTCAAGGAAAGGCATGCTTGCCACATTTTCAAGGGATGGGCTACAGTAAAGATTGCCAGGTGGTGCTGTGAGAATATTTTAGAAGTGATTAAAGGTCGCAATCAGTTGACAATAAGAAGGAGACCATCTCAAGTAATGTAGTTGGGCCTAGTTCCATTCCATAGAGGCTTCCTTAAGTTGACAGTTCTCTCTGACAGAAGAGAAAATTTAGCCATGGACAGCAGATGCAGCCTTAGCTAGTCCCTGACTCCACCTAAGCCAAAGAGCATGCAATAGCTAGCTCTCTTAATACATGCTGTTAATGTTTTCTTTCTCACCCAGAGATATAGTGTGTGTGTGGTGTTTGTGTATGTGTGTGTGTGTGTGTGTGTGTGTGTGTGTGTGTTTACACTTTCTAAATTGCCTTTCACCTTGTAAATTGTATTTTTGTTGAGTCATGTTGTCTTTTTTGTACAGATTTTTCATATATAATGTCATCTATCAAATATGTTTAAAAGATTTTTCTCTGACTATGCCTTATTATGATTTAAAATTCAGAGTTATTTTAAACTTTATGAATTTGTGTTTTTTTCAGTGCTGTGAAAAATGAAGCATGAAGACAGATAGTCTCAGCACTTGGAAGATTGAGGTAAGAGGATTTCCATGAATTTGGTGATAGCCTGGTCTACATAGTGACACTCCAGTTCAAAAGTCACTCAAACTAAAATTCTTTTTCTTTCACATAGAAACCTGTTTGATTCATTCTCGTAAAAGATGCCACAGATAATCCCGGCAGCACCTCATATCCATCTCTGACTCTGAGGCCTTCTGCAAACTCCTGTGACATGTGCCCTCATGCTTTTTCTCTGCCATACTAGGACTCAAACTCAGAATTCTGAATATGCCAGGCAAGCTAGAGCTCAGTACAACCATGCTCCAGCCCAGCACCCTCCCCTGCTGTTGATTTGATCTCTCTGACAGTTGTATTCTACCTCCTCCAAAAGGCTTTACTTTGGCCTGGCTTCTGATGATAGGCATAATATATTACTTCCAATAGACACTTCCCTCACTAGCTACTCCCTAGTGTGACTGCAACTCTTGCCCTAGGCCATTTAGAGTTGTTCTCAGAACCAGGAGGAGCACTGAAGTAGCAGAAAATTTTGGCTTCAGTTTGGATCTTTTGTATTTAGATGAAGACTGTGAAAATCTTCCTCTGATAGGTGAGAGTGAGAGTGTGGTATAAACTCAGAAAACCGAATAGATAAATAATAATTCTGACTTCCAATGAGTAACAAAATAGAAGCTGAATAAGATGGGACAGGCATGGGGAAGAATGTCTAGTAGGAAAATTGATGCATGTTCAAGACCAGCCTGGACTATGCATAGCGAGTTCCAAATTATGCAAAGCTACAGAGACAGAGTATTTCAATAAGAATAAGATTAAGAAAGACATTGCCTAAGGAATTCTAAAATAATCACCAATTAATTGCATCAGAGGTATAAAAATGGGTTAAAAGATGAATCATTGACAGGCTAACAGGTTCTTGAAGAATTAATAGGAAGCCGTCAGTGAGACACTCAGACAGAGAAAGCAACATATGCAAAGACCAAGAACATAAGCTGAATCACACATGTAGGAAAAGCCTTGGGATAGCTACAGATTTCCCATGCTAAGGTGTGGTTATAGCGCAAATGCTTGTTGGAGAATGATGGGAATTTAGGCTAACTTGCCTGAGGGGACAGCATTAAGGGACACAGTCTGTGTCAAGATCAGTGGGTTTTCACAACTGGACTCTAGGACCTACCGAAGTCAGAAAGTAATAGCTACAGGCCCTGGACTTCTCATAAGCAGCCCTGTTAGAACCTCTTTCTAACAAGTCTTAGATCTGAAAAGGTGACTTTTACAACACCTGCTGATTCCCTTGGTCATCCCATAAGAGTCACTATCTCTTTTCTCTCTCATATGTGGGTAGGATCTAAAGTCTACACTAGATGATATGATTCTTCCTTTACTTACCAGCTGAGGACATGTAGTTGTTAACATGTAGAGAATACTTAGGACAGTGCCTCTCACATAGTGAGCACTGATATAAAAATGTTTTATGAATGTTGGGTCACAATCCATTAGTGGTACATTATTCAGGTTAGTGAGACCAGTTAGTATATTTCTTTAAATAAATTATAGCACATAATACAATAGATAATATTAGTAGAATATAAAAAGTGCCTAAAGGTACACAAGCAAATTAGCATTGATTTGTGAGACAGTGTCATTATACTCACAGGTATGTGTAAGCTTGTAATTCCATGTATTGGGTTGGGATATAAAAACTTTTTCACTGTGGTCAATTGTCCAAAAGTGGATATATTGTTTTTACTGCTGTATTCCTAACCTCTGGTTCTAAGAAATAGAAAAACTTCATACATATTGATAAAAACCAATGGGTGGAAACTGGGTGCAGCAGCATGTGACTATAATCCCAATACCTGGGGGACAGAAGCAAGATGATCAATAGTTCAAGACCGGTATTTGCTACATGAGACTCTGTTTCAAAAAAATAACTCACTGTCATCATCATAAGCATCATCACTACCATCACCACCACTAGTAAATGGTGGCATGGGAACTTAGGTCTTGGCTCACAATGTTAACAGAGGTTGTTTGGCTTATGTGTCCAGTCAAGTGTCTGAGGATGGGACCTGGGACCACCCACATTCAACTACAGCAACTTTGATAGGACTGAATTTTCTTCTAAGCGCATCTCTTCCCTTAGCTATAAAGGTACTGACATCAATGCTGCCCAAACCAGCACAGCAATGTCCCACTGAGACAAGAGAAGCTTAGCATTAAATTTCATCTGTGTCTACCTTGGCTGAAAGTCAGGCAAAAAGGTAGGGTCTGAGGACTATCTGAACACAGGCCCACTGTTAGTCTCAGATTATCTCTCCATTCTGACAACTGACCACCTTCCAAGCAGCACAGACCACCAGAAAAGGCTCCCAACAGAAACAAAACAAAAGAAAGGAACACTGGGGCTACTGGATGGACCTAAGAATTGACTCCCATGATAACTTTTGAAGTGCTTTAACTCAGAGTTCAAGTTAATAGATTGAGTCCTGAGGGGATGAGCTGGGCCACTGCAGCTTCCTGGCAGAGGGCAAGCAGCTGGTGGCCCCTGTGTGCTTTGCTGTAGCCTGGATCTAAATGAGTTGGTAATTGCAGTTCCACAACCTTCTGGGAAAGGGGTCTTGAGAGCTCTCCATGAAGTTGGTGTCTGTATCACACACAGAGATGAGCTGCCTGCTTCCTAGACACACAGAACTTACAGCGAATGGACAAGTCATCCATAAGCATATCCAGAGGACAGCATCAAAACTGTTAACAGCTCATGACACTAGAACATCTTTCTTGGGTTGATGAGAAGCTTGCTAATTAATCACTCTGATAAATGGAATGTCTTGTAGGGCGTGCTATAATATGTTACAATGACCCACCTTTCAAACTGAAAGATTGATTTTAGTATGAAAAAAAGATTACGTATTTATTGTATTTGATCAGTGAAATGCTTCAGTTCCAAGTTAAAACTTTTCTTTTCAATTCACTAATCTTTAGAAACACCATCGGCAGTGCAGGAAATAGCTAGCTATGGAGATCAACACTAACATTCTTTTTAGATTCCTTAAGTACTAAAACACACGTTTTAACATTTATATTAATTGGAGTCCTAGTACATTTTGCCCCTGAGTTAAACATTGACTATTTTTTACCCTTATCTTTTCTGCTACAGATAGATACAAAATAATGCTTGTTTATTGACAGGCAGAGGGAAACCTAAGATCTTAATGCAATGTATTTTGTAGGTGTTTTGAGATCCCAAGAGGAAACATGAACATTGTTTGTGATTTTTCTGTCTTATCTAATCCTCCCTTAGCACTACGTTTTCTCTTCTCTAGCACACTAACACATTTTACAGTGTCTGCTTCCTCTTCATTCCTCACAAAGGAGAGGTGAAATGGGGGTCCAACTTGGTCAGACATGCTCTGACAGAGTGCTCTAGTGAGCTAGAAGGCACAAACCTGTTCAGGATTTCGCCTATGAAATCACCGAGTAATTACAGGACAAAATGTCCTTCATGAGTAAAAACAACCAGACTAAAGTGCTGTCAAGGCTGGTGTGGCCTGTTCCTCTCTTGGCAAGCTGCATAAATCATCCGCCGTGGAGAGACTGCTTTCCCACCACATGGCACACATGCTTAAGTGCATGTACCTGGGAAAAGACATGGGAGCCTGCTTACCACCACATCATGGGTTAATACGCTCAGTGTCAGCATCGTGAAAATACTGGTGATAAACTGCCATCACCCCCCACCCCCTTAATCTTGAAGCCTCGGGCCCAGGAAGGAGAAATTTAATCCATATATGTCTGCCTCATTTTCATTTAAATCGCAAAAAAAGTTGTTTTAAGAGTTCTTTGATGTCCTAGACTCCCTTGAGCCTTTTCTTAGCCCACATACTTAAAAACAGGAATTAGCATTTTCCCAGGTACAGTGGAGTAACCTGTGCTCTCCCTGACATCACAGCCCCCAACACACACTGCCCCAACCCCAGTTCTCAACAGAAGAGCAAAAATAATGTCGTGCCAGGACAGAAAAGAAGTATCTAAGGACCAAACCACACTGACGATATGAATCCCTAAGTGGGACCCCACAGCAAGGTTAATCATCAACATTTGTGGTCTCTCTGGACCTCATTCTGCCCCGAGGACCTGCCCAGGAACAGACTGATCTCCCCACACTTGACTGCTGACTGAGTCTGGAGGAGTCAGCCATGGATCTCAATGCCAGCAGCTTTTTCTGCCTTATCATATTTTTGCTAGCCCGACAGATCTGCCCACGTTGAAACCCATATTTTTTCCCTCTGGGTGGTACTTTACTTCTTTGCTTTGTGCCTAATGTGTATCATTTCATTCCAGCTTTCACATTCAGGACAGAACTTCTTAATCATTTTTAGATACACAAGAGTAGGCATATTCCATCTCACTGTGCACAGTATTATCCAAAGAGTAATCTGTGTTTGGCTAAAACTCAAGGATTCCCACAGTGAAGTCCTCACTTTAATCAATGGAGAAATCTCAAGAAATTGTTTAGAAGAAACAATTCAGTTGGAGAAAGAGAAAATATTGTAGATCCTTGGTCCAGAATTCTTACTTTGGGGAAAAACTTTAAAAAAATAAGACAGCTGTGATTTAAACATGGTATCTCTTTCTCCAACACAATTAGAGTGCCATATTCTATTGAAATACAATTAATATCAGGAAGAGGGATTCTGGTCACAGTCTACGGAATACCCTGAAGAAATCTATTCCTCCCATGTCTTGTAAGAAGCCATTTTGGAATCTGGAAATAAGATTCCAGTTCTCATGGATCCCCCACATGAATTGCTTCCACATTGGTTTTGAATTACAAAATTAATTCTATCAGCCCTCCTAAACCCCATGCTGGCTATCCATGTCCTTCAGGGTAGGAAAAACATAACAGTGCTCCCCAGGATCTCATCACTGCCATGGCCTCTGCTCCATCCTCATGAATACTCCATCTTCAAGAAGACCCATAGAATCCTGAAGACCCATTGAATCCTCAATGGCTTGCACTTACATGTCTCTGTGCCTTTGTGAGAACTGTGCTATACTAAGACCAGCCTTCTGCTTTCCCACATGCCAGACTATCCCATCAATCTTCAAGGGCTGGCTTGAAAGAGTCCTCCCTGTTTAGATCCCTTAAACACTACGGGCAGGGATTTGGTGGTTTGTCTCTTTACCTTTTGGGATTCTCCCATGACAATGTAAGCTTTTGGAGAGGAATGTCTGTCACATAGGGTTTTTATGTGGCCAGGCCATGTGGCAAAATGATGCTTCAGGAAAGGTACCCTGCTTACAATACCTATTCCTCCCAATAAGACAGGTGCTTCAAATGCTGCCAGGACGAAGAAGTGCCCTGCCTCAAGTTCTCCTCTTGGAGCGTATGCTGCTAGACTTCTTTAACATTAACATGAATGTAGATGGACTGATGGACAGGGGGAAGGATGCTTGAATTGATATCTGAGTGGATAGATGTAGGCGTGGATGGATGGATAGATCATCATGTTCTGAAAACTCTTAGCATTCAAATAAATGGAGTGATTCCATCACTGTTTAGTAAGCACCTACAGTATTTCAGTGCTGGCAACAGAAGCTGTAAGGAGGTAAATGGTTCACTGTTTTCTGACAGTTCTAGGTCAATTAGTGAGTGAGGGATAACTAAAGAAGATAGACAGGAATTCCATTGACACACAACCATGGGAATCATATAGGTCCTCTTCAGGCTGAAGCAGTAGATATCCTTACCAAAGTAGAGGAAAGAGGGCTACTGGGTCTTTAACATAATCGTTTCAAGAACTGTGACTGGATGAATGAAGAAATGTACCACACAACAGTGTTCTGCATTAGAAAATCTCATGAAGACAATCAACATTCAAGTGCCCACTTCTGTAGTTGAAAGAGAATTTTCTTAAAGACAGTTAATTTGGGGAGGGTTTTAAAAATAATTTTAGAAGAATTACTTCATTTTCCAATTGTGTGTGCATGGGTCTGTGTGCAGATATGTTCATCTGTGTGCAGGTGCTTGAAGATGCCAGAAGGTGGCATTAGATACCCTGGAGCTCGAGTTATAAGTGATTGTGAAGACGAGAGCTGGGGACTAAACACAGATCCTCTGTGAGAACAGCACAGCTAGTTTTTAGAGATAATTAATGAACAGTTGCTGGAGAGAGCTGCCCTTCCATTATCAAAGTAGAAAATATTACAGAGGACAGAAGCAAAGGGAAGGTGGGGTGGTCAGATGGTCACTGAGCACGAGGTTCTGAGCATAAAGGACTCTTCTGCAATTCTCTCAGTTGTACCTTAAAAAAAATCCTTGGTTTCATAGCTTAGGAAAAAGAGCGAGTTACCAAGTCATCAGATATTTTCTGGTGGTGATTGCTTGTTGATGGCATAAGAGAAACTGTCCCCATTTACTTTGTATTCTCTGGTTTTATTTTCTCGCTCTCACACCTATTTGTCAAGTGCTAACATTTTTCATTGGCCCTGAAGAGTGGGTAATGTTACTAGGAACCTTCATGAGTGTTTCCTTTGCTGTCTGAAATACAAAAGGGCTGGAAGGAGTAGAAACAGCTATGCCTTCTCTTTCCATTCTTTCCATGGGTGTTCTTTGCAGTCTTGCATTTTTTCTCAATGTTAAGTCCAATTCTCTTTGTTAGCCTGTGAATGCACATAGCATCTCCTGCTGCCTCTGGTAATCTGCTTCCTAAAGTACTCTCTGTGCAATCACACTACCTGAACACCTCTGCAGCTCATTATGTTTACAGTCTTGCATCAGTCTCTTCCCCAACCATGAAGCTGCAGGAGTCCTAAGTTGGAATGAGGAACACCACCTTGTGTCTAGAATACACTCCTTCATCTAAAAATGCTCACTTACTAACCTGATACACACCAAGGCTGTTTGATTTTGGGTACCCTTTTCTTCATTTTTAAAAATTACTCCTCTTTCATATATCCTACAATATATTATTGTGGGAGTATAACCATAGGATTGATGATGCTCTGGCCATTGGTGTCATCTGTGAGATCTACCATGTAGCCTTTGCTTGTTATACCCCATCTTGATTTCCTTCTGTTATTTTTATTACGTTGTACACCTGGCTAACCCCACCCACTAACGATGGGCGGGCACGCATAGGGACATACTACGTCACCCGCCATGCATTACGGCCTGCTTGAGGACTCTGTGCATGAGTGTAACCTCAGTGCGCATGTGCAGTCTTCCCTTTAAAAGTTCTAATTTCCCGGCTTTGCTCTCTCTGCCTCTTCTCTGCCTATTCTTCGCTCTCACTCTGCCTCTTTCTTTCTGCCTCTTCTCCTCCTCTCTGTCCTGTTCTCTTCTTCTATTTCTTTCTCGCGCACTCTCTTGTGATAAAATAAATTACTGTTAATATGTCTCTTAGTCTCATGTCTCATCTTGCGCCCTTCCTTCTCTTTTTTAATTTAAGCAAAAACCTAACAATTTTCCTTCATTCACATCTATGTTTGTTTATTGAGCACCTGAATGTACTACCAATTTCAATGGCAAAAGAGAAACAAGAATACACAGACACAGAATTCACTCTATAAAGTTCTCATAGGGTGGGATATTTAAGCAATCTTGAAGTATCCTATAAAATGAGATATGAAAATGGAGCCAGTTGGTTATAGTAGAAATTCAAAGAACTTCTTCTAGAACTCAGCTAACCAGACATGGAGAGATACAGGACATTATCAAGATATTTTGGTATTTTTCATATAGTAATTATATTTCTTTATCTTTCCCATCTTTGCTTAGACAAATACTAACATTCCGTCAGCATTCATGTTTAAATTAATTACATCTTAATTTCATTTTATTTAGTGTGTTGGGGAGTCCATACACATGTTCACCTATGTAGAGTTTTCAGAGGACAACTTAACAGAATTAGTTCTCTCCTTCCACCAGAGACTGAATCAGGATCAAACCTAGGTCACCAGACTTGGCAGCAGGCACTTTACCAGTTGAGGCCTCTTGTTGGCTGCCAGGTTTCAGCCTCAAACAGCTTTGCAGAACTATGGAACACTTGTCAAGATTTACTGGTACTTGTTTCCTGTCTAACCTCCCTAATCAACTGTATTTCCCAAGAACAGTGAGGCATCTACCGCTCCTGCTGGCTGTTGCTTTCCAGTTCTAGCAACAGCAGAGAGGTTTGTTGACAGAATCTCACCTTGGACTTGCCATTAGTCGTTGATCTCCAATGGGGACTTCCCCAGCTTTGTGCTGCTTTAGTTCTGACTAGTTCTTCCCTTTCTGATTAAATAGAATTTTAGAGTCTGTAATTGGTTATTTTTTTTATGTAGCCTTTCAGTTCCAATAGTAGCCTAACTGTATTCTCTTCTCACCTGCCATCTTCTGGGCCAGGCTGAGCACTTGTTCTCCACAGTCAAGGTGGATCTAGAGCTTGGGCATTCTGGGATAGATTGGGAAGCACCATAGATTGGAAAGCTGCTCTCTGCACACTGATCACGGAAGAGTGATCCCCGTAGAAACTGAAGATGATGTTGTCCACCTAAGACATGAATGATGGCTCGGAAAGCAAACTGAATTTAGTTTTAAAATATCATGTATCAGCATAAGGAGATAAAAGTCCATTAGAGGTAAAAGGTGTGGTGATGAACGGTCAACAGAAGCGAGAATGGAGAGGTAAGTCTGCCAACCACCAGGTAGTTAAGTCAATGTGGCTGTTGAAAAAACTAGTCATGGGGTTAGAAGCTAGCAGCTTTTGGTTTTATGAAACTCCTTGTTCACTAACTACACAGCCTCAGGAAAATGTTTTAATTTCATTTTGACTCTGTTTTATGTGTTTGCTTTGTAAAATACTTGACCATAGAGGGCATGATTAAATATGCTGGCACATGTTGAAACATTTAATACAATGCTTAGCAAATGATGGATGTCCCAATAGTAGTTTATTTGACCTATAGGAAAAGTGTAGGTCAGGAAACATGGAAGAAGTGGGAAGAAGAAAAAGAAAAGCAATCTGAACAGAATCAGTTTCCGGTTTCCTCTGTGTTATTCTACCTTCCACACTATGCCACTAGCACCTAAGCCAGGAAGCCAGGAAATGTAGCACTCTCGAGGCCCCATGTGCTCTGAAGTAGAGAATGTGCACCCAGGCGTCTGGAACTGCTCCTTGGAAGCTCCAGTGGGTCACAATGGATGTACATAAATGGAACATGGATAGCATATAGCCACCTGTGTCTGGCAGCATCACCAATATGATTGAAATCTACAGCGCTCAAACCTGATGCATTTGCTCCAGGACTCTTCCCTTTTGAAGGCTGTGCTATTGATGGTCTGGTTAAAAATCCTCCGTGAAAAGGCTTGGCTTTTTCCTTTGTTTCTTCTTTCTAGTGGAGATGGGGAAAGGCCCATTTTTTCTATGGCAGTTTGCCTCCAAGCTATGGCCTATATCATGATGATAAAATGATAAACACTCTGATTACCACTACACATTCGCAACTAGATTCATAGCACTGAATGCATTCTATGTAACAAAGCAGCACTCTTGTTTGTGGTTCCTTTGCGCAGCATGAAGCAAGGGCTGAACAAATAACCTTCCACTGATGTTTAATGTTTAGGCTAGGCACTTGTTTCTGGCTTTTAGACATGTTCAAAATGTTCAAAAGTCCTGCCAAACACAATTTCTTGTTCTTGAGTTACAGTGTATTGAACTCTATTATTCCACTTTCATCTGCTCCACATGTAATCTCATAGTGTGGAGTAATTTAAAAGAAATATTGTTCCTATGCAGCCTTCTTGCTCTAACTTGAAACCAAATTCTAGTCTATTGTAAAGTTCAGAAAAACTCCCTCAAAAATCTGAAGACTTCTCTGTGTTCACCACATACATTTGATGACATTTTCTCCAAGCACTAAACTCTAGATATCCCAAACCCTCCATGTCTAGAGACGCCAACTCAGCAACCCTGCAGCTATTTCATGGAATTATGTGAAACACGACTCCTCCTTCCTCTCCAACCCACAGAATGAAGACAGCATATGCCATTTTTTCTCAGAAATCCAAGTAGAAGTAGCTGAGTGAAGGAACATGAAGTCTTCCATGCAAAGGGCTCTCACACACACAAGGACAGTGAATACTCAGGCTTGCTGTGGAGATCTCCATAAGAAAGTATGGCTTTCTATAGAATTTCAAGTATGGTCTTGGGATCTGGCTAGTCATCATTCACTTTGATGTACACAAAGTCCACAAATAAAAGTGCAACCCTGAGCCTCTTCCAGACTGCATCTAGAACTAATCTCACAGTGAGTCAAACCATGACAACAGCACACTTAGGACTCGCTGCTCTGTTTATAATGGCTTTCACCTTAGCATGGAGGGTTCCTACACAGTCCCATAAAAGGCCCCACGTCTTTGTCTCCTCCATCAGCATTACCTTCTACTAATCTTGAATTATGGCATGCTTCCAATATACATCTGAGAAAACAATGTAATAAATATATTGAAAGTTATGCATTATTGCTGAAGATATTACTCATCCAATAATCAAAGAGTGACAGGAGCGTGACAAATTGTAGCTTTGGCCATGTGGGATACATGATGAAACTTCATTGGACTGTTCTTGATTTTGGAGTCTGGGCCTGCTTATTCAAACATGGTAGAAGGGCCTATCTTTAAGATGCATGGCCAGCCACCAAGGCGAAGCAGGAAGAACGCCATTTAAATAGAGATTGTAACTCTGAAACAGCCAGCAAACTTTTTTTGGAAAGAAGTCTTTGTCAAGGACTTCAAATCAACTTTGTATGTAAATGTACACTAAAAATAAGCCACACGTTATGCTTGATAGGTGCATGGCTCTCTCTCAAGGATTTTGCAGACGAGTTGGAAAGCAAGTCCCTTACCTACAAAACATTTCTTCCACACATCCATTTCCATTTCCAGCCAATGTGTTGTGCTGTCTCTCCCTGCCCCCCTTGCAAGAGTCTCCAGACTAGCTGTCGGGGTGACAGACACACTGCCTCATCACCAGCTCCATAGACCAACATATGGAAAAGTAAAAAAAGGATCTGCAGCCCAAACAGTGTGCTTCTGTTGCTTGTTTCTGAGTATTCTGTTGGGCTGGTGTTCTCACTGCCCCACTGATAGTGTTTTCCATCTTAAAAAGTGATGAAAGCAAACATAAGTTACAAGAGTGTCCAAAAAGAACAAAGGAAAAATGTGGGAAATATCTGTGGTTTCAAATGATATGTTTTCATTTTATTTCTTGGAAAATATTTGCAGATCTAGAATAATTGAAATGTATGGCTCTCCCTCAGAAAATTCAACTTTAAATACAGGAGAGATTGTAGGGAGGGCAATGGCAAGTGACAGTTGACTGCTGACTGGCTGTTTTTGAGAATCCACTATGTTGAACATTTTCAGCATCAGCATTACATTCTCTCATACAATTTCTGTAAATACCTTTACCTGTGCCCCCTCTCAGGATTTGGCTGGTAGATTATCCCTGCCATTGCCATGGACTCAAATTGCAGACTTCCAGTTCTGAGTTCAAACGGCAGTACCTTCCATCGGGTGCTTGACTTTGTGTCCTGAAGCTTGGTCCATGTCACATGTGTTTGGAAGAGGGTCTAGGATTGCTCCACAAATATTTCCTCAGAAAGATGCAGAGGTTTTCAATCCATGCGTATTTTCATTTGATGGCATAATATTCAGTCTTGTAAGAACAGATAATTGTCTGTGGACTGCATTGCTCTCTTCTCAACCATATTTGATAAATGAAGGGAATCCTCCTTTTGGCAAGGAAGTTCCGACTCCATCCTTTGCTCCATTGCCTTACTGCATCAGGGGGCTCTGACTACAGGTGATCAGCTTTGGAGAAATCCAGAGGGGGCCATGATGACAGCCTCTGACACAGGCAGCTGTGGTAGACAGGTATTAATTATCTCTAACTGCAAGCATTTCTGTGTGTATGCTTTCCACCTGCTGAGCCTGGGTCTGTGACACTCTGCTTCACTCACTGTATGAATCTCTAACAGTCCTTCTAAGCACTCTGGTAGGACCTGCCATGACAGACACTGTAAGAGGTACTGCGAACCAAAGAGAAAAACACAGATTTCCCAAGCCCTAGAGACTCACAATATAAGTGAGAAAGTATTAAACAAAGATACAAAGTGTCACATGAGTGATAGAAATGATATTGGTCACAAGATTTTGAGAAAAATACTGTGGTCTAGGAATATGACTCAACACATATTTTAATTTTGGATGTATATTAGTGGGCATATGTACATCTGTATGTACACAATGCAGAGGTCGGAGAACAACCGCAAATATCAGTCTTTACTTAATTTATTTATTAACCTATTATTATTTTATTTTAAGACTGGGTCTCCCACTAGCCTGCATCTTGCCAAGTAGATGGACTAGTGAGCCCCAGGGAACTACTTGTCTCTGCTTCCCCAGTGCTGGGGATTAGAGGTATGTTTCATGACACCCAGCTTTTTTATGTGGATTCTAGGGAACAAATTCATGTCTTCTAGCTTGAAAAGCTAGTACTTAACCGACTGAGTTATCTTTACAGTCTGAAATTCTGGCTTGAAGAGACTATTTAGTCCTTGGAGACAAGAGCTTTGGTCTGATGCCATGGACCATGGTGAGGTTAGATGTCAAGAAACCAAAGCCATGAGTTTTTAAGAAATGTGTTGATTGCAAGTTAAAGTTGTGTGCCACCTCTTTTTCAAAGAAGAGGCTAGAATTATAGTGGCAGCCAGCTTGTCTGGATATGTGTTAGGTTGGGCAGTGAGGGCGCCTTATAGATGAAGCTGCTGAGGCTCCTGTTTGCACAGCAAAGCCTTGAGAGATAAGAAAAAAACACTGAGGCTGCAGGCTCCTGCTTTGAACTGTGCAGATGTGAGATGTGCAGAGAATGTTACAAGCCCCCTGCTTTGACACAGATAAGGGAAACAGAGAGAAGATAGAGCCTTGGGTCAGAGGGCTGAGAGCTTAGAGAAAGGCAACACTCATGCATTGCAACCAGCCATGCTTCCAGCCACCAGGATGCAGCAAGAGCAAGGAAGCAGAAAGGTATGGGTAAGAACAGCCATTTCCAAGACAGGGAGGCAGATAAAATAGTATAGAAACACACACATGCACACGCACACGCACAAGCATTGGCAATCAACGGCCTTCCTTGGAGAATCTCTGTTGCCTGGGAGAACTCATACCAAGAACATGACAATGAGCTATGGATTTTCTAGGATTCTGTGTCTCTAACTGTTTCCATCCTGGCTGAGGCCTAAAACCCTCATAAGTCCATTGTACCCAGTTGACCTGTTGGTTCTTAATAAAATTTGATGGCAAGGAAACAAAATTGCTAATGCGCCAGCAATTGACCCAGGGTTGACTCTACTCCATCAAATTCTACAAAAGGATCAGTATCCCCAGAGTCACACACATTTCCTGGTCGGTCTGAGGGGCAAGGTATGCTGGTAGTTGCTGTAAATTTTGGGAATCTGATACATTGTGAAGCCATAAATTCTTCAAGTCTGAAGTCTGCCTTGTTTGGGTCCATGCGTTATAGCAATGCTGATAGTGAGTTTTCTAATTTTGTCATTAAAAGTGCCTTCCCTATCAGAATTTTCAAGACAACAACAGCTGGACAAAAAGAAAAGGCAAACATGAAAATTATAACAAATAACCAACTACATATTCTGAATCAAAAATAAAAGACATGCTACTTCTTTTAGGGTGCTTTGAGAAAAAGGAATGCATTTTGCCTGATGGGCTGGTATTAAGGGGACTTCTAAGCTTATCTGCCACCACAGCATCACATTGTCTCTCTGCTCGTGAAGGGAGACCATGAACAAAGTTAGCCCATGAACACAGAACTGGCAATGTGTTTTCCAATGCAGATCATGACACTTTCATCCTGAAATTTAGGAGAGAGAACTTTTAATTACGGTAATAAGAACCACATGGGCAATGATTGATGTGAACCTGATGTGTCCCGATTTTTTATTAATCTTTTTAATTAGAAGCAAAAGAATGTTTCATCTGCCAGGAATGAGAGAAGCTGGGTGGCGGAGTTCTGCCTCATCATGGGACAACGAAGCTTGATTGCTCACAGAGAGTCCCTGTGCAGCCGAGAAGACCAAAGGGGCGAGTACTAGCTTCCAGCACGGAAAGACTTCTTGTGTCTCTCTTGCAGCAAATCACCTGCATGAACAGCCGGGAAATGAGGGAGGGATTGTAAATTGTTACCATTCCAGTGTTAGGAGTCCATGCATAGCATGAAAGCAAAAGAAGGGAACAGAAATGCCAGGTGTTAGGGAAGGTGGAAAAGGAGCCCAGGGCGTGATGGAAGAAGGTGAGAAAGTGTGTGTAGATCAAAGAGACAAAAATAATGATGTGGACATTAATTGGGATTGTTGGCTTAGAGCAAAGCCCGAACTGATAAGAAAACAAAACTGGGAAGTTGAGAAATCTAGGTAATGAATCGGTAGAAGTATGCTGGATGCTTTTTCTTGAACATGAAAGGTTGACGGAAGCCACTACTAAGAGTTTCACACTGTGGAATCTAAAGTGTTTGGGGGATCTTATGAGACAGTAGGCATTGTAGGAGATTCTAGAGGTGCTGTTGTTAGAAAGACAATATGAAAGACTCCCAACCTTAGGAACAACTAGTCACACATGTGACTGTGACAGCAGAGAGTAGATGATGCAACTGTGTTAAAGAGGCCAGGGTAATTGTTGGAAGGTACATGAGCTGACTCTGGAAGGACAGATTGTCTTGGACGTGGAAAGAAGCTATGGCACTACAGAACTCTGGGATACCAAAAGAGACAGAGTTGGGTATAGGTCTGCACTGGATGATCAGTGAGGAGTGGAGCTTGAGAAGCAGGAAGGGATGAATTTAAGAACTTTGCCATGTGGGAACTAGGAACTATTCAGGCAGGCTTAATGGACCATCTTGGAGGACCAGAAGCACACACCTTCAAGCCAGAGGGATTCTAGAAGGAATACTGGTCCTTCTGAATCCCCTAGATGACCTGGACCTGTGCCTGAACCCAAACCTAAGCCTCAGTATTGATCCCCATAAAGTAGGTATAACATCTTCCCAAAGGCACCAGGAAGAGAAGAGGAGGAGGAAATGGGGAATGTCTGGCACGTGCTCAGTGCATGCTCAGTAAGTATTACTTTAAATTGTTGTGTGATTCCTCATTTGATAGGATTTTTTTCAAATCAAAAAAGAATGCATTTTCCTCATCATGCCAGACTACTTGCCTTGTCTGGCAAGAGTTTGAAAGGAAAAACATGATAGTGGCTCAATTCCATGTTTTTTCAGTAAGCAGTATCCAAGCAGCTAAGCTTTTCATATGACTTACTCTACACCTTGTCAAGTTAAGTCATTGACTTCATCTTGATTTAACTTTGGTGTGTTGTACATATCTAGACACTCATGCATTTCCTTTAGCCTTGTAGTTTGGTGTGATATAGTGGGGCTTTTTTGTTCTTTGTTTAGAATGAGGGAAAAATTGCTTTTCTTCAACAGAGTGACACCTGGTAAAGTTGCCAAACTCTAAGGCTCCAGAACCAGGAGCTGCACAATACAAACTGTTCTCCTGGAATCTTCTTAAGAGAGGAAAGGAAGGGAAGGGAAGGGGAGGGAGAGAGACAGAGACAGAGACAGAGACAGAGAGAGAGAGAGAGAGAGAGAGAGAGAGAGAGAGAGAGAGAGAGAGAGAGAGACAAACCCGAATTTGGGGGAGTAGAGAGGTGGAATAGATCTGAGAGGAACTGGGGAAGGGTAATGGATATGATCAAAATATATAATATAAAGTTCTCAAAGAATAAATAGAAAACATATGTTTAAATAAATTAAGTGTGCCAACAGAACACAGTGTTCAGAGCAGTACTAAAGAGGACATGGTGCTGTCATTTATATCTCTATGGGGCTCCTTCACAGTATTCTGAGTTGCCTGCAGTCCACTGGCCACAGGTGACAGAATATATTCAAATAGGTAAGATTCTACTTCCCTCATCCAGAAATAGTTTTGAGGTATCTAGACAAGCCATTTCTGATGCAGAAAGTGCCTGGGATGCAAAGCTGAAGTAGGAGAAGAGCAGAGTATCTGAGGCTGGAAACATGCCTAGGCCAAGTGTAACCACAAGACAGCACCCCCAAGGAAGCCACAACGGCTCTCTAGCTGCACAAGGAGCTCGGTGGAACTGGAGTCTCTGTGGAAGGCAGGCAAGGGCTCAGCCCAGGCCAGTTTAGCTGTTCTATCTCCAACCATGCTTCCCAGGACCCTCTGTCCACCAGTTCTGAAGAACATTCCATGTTTTACAGCACAGTCTGAGTTCTTGAACTTTTATCAGATGGAATAGCGCTAAACACACATAAATCTAAGGTTTACCTTTTCCAAATATTCAAAAGCTTTTAAGTCAGGCCTGTTGAACATGACTGGCACTGGAGTCTTTTGCATTTGGTCTGTTGCTCTGTGTACATGTGGGGGAGACACCCATGGAGGGTATGCTCCAATCCCTTCAACACATTACCACCCACCACAAATGGCAAGCTTTCTTGGCTCTTGGTGTAGATAATAACCTGGAGGAGGCAAACTGTGGAGAAACACCAGGTGCAGGCCACCATGTGTGGAGAGACCTTTCATAAATTATGTAAATTATGTTTTTCCCCAGATAACACATGATCAGTTTGTTGGCTGGCTGCTGTTGTCTCTAGTAGGACTTGTTGTCGACATAACTCCAAGAGTCAGCAAGTCACCTTTTGCTGCTAATGTGGTGAAGGGGACAGCAATTATTTGTTTGCTCAAAGTAAGTAACATAGAATAAGGACTTGGTCCAGGGATGTCTGCATTGTAGTTTAGATGAAGCCTTCCATATAGAACCAGAATGAAGGTATGAAGTAGCTAACCTTTGTGAAAGCAGCTGATGGCAGATAGACTGTGTTTGTGAGTGGCCAACTTGATACTTCTTTTATTTGGGGTAGGGGGTTTCAGAGACAGGGTTTCTCTATATAACAGTCCTGACTGACCAGGCTGGCCAACTTCCATTTACACAAATGCCTATGATAATATGAATTTGGAGTAGTGAAGACTCCAAGAGGATACACAACACATATATGACTCAATCTGTGCCTCGTGTTAAATTGAGTAAACCAGTGTTGTGAGGTCTTGGTATTTTATTTATGTTCTAAATCTTCATGCTTACACAACACAAGCTGGCAGACAAAAATGTTGGGGGTTTCGAAGCTTTTTCAAAACTTTATTTTCTTTGAAATTGTGTGTGGTATACATCTGTGTATGGGGACGTGGACATAACTACAGACACCAGCAGAGGCCAGAAAGAATATTCGATTCCTTAAAGCTGACAGTTATGAGCAGCCAGCTCAACATGGGGACTGGGCCATGAACTTGGGTCCTCTACAAGAGCAGTACTCTATCTTACCTGGTGAGCCATCTCTGCAGACCCATCAAAGAGTTTTAGTACCCTATCCTATCCTTACCTTATAGGGTGCCATTTACTCCTGTGGTAAGACCAGTTCTGAAAGTCATAGATGGCATCTGTGTGCACACCTGTACAAGTGTGCTCCTCAATTGTCCCCAGTGTCTTGCATTTTGAAGTCTCCATTTCCACCAGGGATGTGTTTATTCCAAGTATTTGCCAGGTGTTGAATACTTTCTTATTTGTTTGAGCTTTAGAGTTTAATTCTGGACCACTAAGACTCTTTTGAGCTTTAGCCAGCAGAGAACTGCTCCAAGACTCACTTTATCTCTTAAAGATTAGTGACTTGATGGAAATTTGGAAGCTTAGAAGAAACTATGGAAAATGTTTTGACTTGGATTTTTCCAACTGTTTTACTTCTGCCAACTGAAGATCAGAGGAGTGGAAGATAAAAAGCTAAGGCCTGGTTAACTTAATCCCATCCAACTCATCCCTCTCAGGATCCTATTAATTTATAAGTCATGTTATTCAACAAATTTATTGAGCACTTACATTAGACTAAGTAGTATGTTGGAGCTAGTGATACAAACATTAATAAGATGTAGTCTCTGGTAGATCTTGTTGTATTAATATGCCTTTTAAACAATCTTGTCAGGAGATTTTGATGTAGGTGGTCTGAGGATCAAAATGTACCAAAATCTGGTGAGTGACAATTTACTTTTAAAAACTCAAGTTTCTTTTCATTATAGACAGAGGAAAGTACAGAATGTTAGATATTGATGTCCAGGTCTATCTGCAGCAAAATCTTGAGCTGCTCTCAGGAAATTTCAGTAAACAAAAAGCAATGTTGATAATACCTTAACTGATGTTATAAATGCCTCCAAATGGATCCTCTGGTAGGGACTATAATCATACAGTCTTGCTCTCCTGGTGATACCAATCTGTCTCATAAATATTCTCTTGGTTCTCCCAAGTTTGAAAAGAGTCTGGGTTGGCTCAGTGGTTGAAGGCACTTACTGCTGACAGTGATGACCTAGGGTCTACCCTGAGAACTCTCACAGTGGGAGAGAACTGATACCTGGAAGCTGTCCTCCGACCTCCACCACCACCACCATGCTGTGACACATAAACTATGACACAGACCGGCCCCTATGCATAAACAAATAAAAAGTCTGACACACATAAATACATGATTTTCTTTAACGAACTCAACATAAATCAGGGTTGAGGCAACAGGAGGCACAAGGCACCTCCAGGCCTTGTGGGCCTCCACATCGTCCTGAGGAGAGCAGGGCTGAGCTGCTTATGTAACTCTGCTAGAAGCAGCAACCTTCTCTATTCAGTCTTGGCATGGGTTTCTGGTGTTCTTTCGTCTTGCCTGTAATTAGAGTGTTGATTTTAAGTCCCTAACAGAGTGCTTTCAGAGGTACAGGACACTCTGGGCCTGCAGAGAAAAAATAGAAGGCTCTGATCTTTTCAACTATTCCCTTGGACTGGACATGGAGAACCAACCGCATGATAGAATTATAAGCATGCCCCAAGCAAAACATCGTCTGTATTTCAAGTCTTGGGACAGTGTTTTTGGCAGGACAATAACCTACTTGGAAAAATTACGATAATGGTAGTGGGGGTGTGTGAAGACAGCAACACCTGAGAACTACTGAGCCAAAGGCCCATTAGTGACCCCACAGTTAAGATTATACATATTTTAGGAGTGAGTGACCCCAAGAGCCAGGACCTGACACATTTGTAGTTTATCAATTCCTAGGTTGTTTAAAGCCATCATCTATTCTGATTGCCTGGGCATCCAATCTGGTAGGATCTGAAGACTGAATGGGCTTCCCACAGATTGCATATGATATTCTGGTTTGTGGTTTTGTGAAGATGTGCCCTCGAATCCCACTTATTGTGAGTGGATGAGCCCAGCTGGATCATTCTCATCCAGGGTCTAAGGGGCTCATATATTTTTCAGCTAGACTTCACAAAACAATGTTTTATTGATGCTTGCACAAAACAAGGATTTTCACAGTTTCTCGAGATGTGTTTATCAGGAATGTGGAGTGTCTGCTAAGCTGCGGGTGGGATCAGGCAAACCTCTTGTCCTTTGCTTGAAACCTGAGCTTTGCACTTCATCCCCATTTTCTCCCTGTCACTTGAGGGTTACGAAGTTTCTCAGTTGAATCTCTTTTACTACGGATTTGTAAAATTGTAATTGTATATATACATATGTGCCTTTGTGAGGGTATGTTCTCTTTAGTTGTCTCTGGAAGGCAGAAGGAAGCATTGGATCTCCTGGAACTGGAGTTTCAGGCACTTGTGAGCCACAAATGTGGGTTCCAGGACCTGAAGTCTCAAATGCCTTTTTATTTAAAACTGTGATTCTAACAGTCCTGGGGGCTAGAACTGAGGTATGAACATAAAGAAGCAGGATCAGCCCATGCTCCCTAGAGCTTGCATTGTAATATCTTGAGTTCCATTGTAGGATCCATGGACAAGACTATCACTGCTGATCAGGTGGCCTTACTGCTTGCTACTATTTATCCACATCTCTGGTACAGGCTTCATTTTAAACACATTGCATATAGTGCTTAATTATATATATATATATATATATATATATATATATATATATATATATATCCTTATACCCGATGACATCCTAAAAGATGTACTATTACCAAGCCCATTTTATGAAGTTAATAACAGCTAAAACCTTCATGAAAATTCATCCTGCTTTAGCAGAGAGCCTGCAAAGACACAATTATTAGTCAACCTAAGTAAAATAATCAGTAAACAAAATTATAAATAAAGAAGTAAGTGTGGTTCCCCTGGTTGAGGGATGTGAGTTAGGGATGAAATCATGAGCTGTCCTGGCTAGATTTCAGAGAACTCAAAAAGGAACTGAGACACTGCTTTGGCAGCATTTCCACTGAAGGCCAGTCACCAGAAGCTGAGGTTTGGATGCCTGTCTTCTTAATGAGTCAACCCACTGGACTCACAGAAGTTTCACTTTGTAGATTGCTCACTCTTCCCAAAGAAACACTGAAGATGTATTTGGTAACTTTCAGCCTGTTGTTGTGACTTCTGTCATACAGAGTGACACAAAATAACTCTGCTAGACCTTTGAGAACTCCAACTCTCATTCCTCTTTTACACAGGCTGAATTTCCCAGAACCACGGATGCTCTTGGCTCCATTGTGCCTACAGATGTGATTTGTAACATGCAACTTCCTGAGGTTCTTTACTTTTAGATAGCATATAGCATGCGTAAAAGTTAGAGGATTTGTATGTAGGGCACTGGGTCCCTGTCTTCTAATAATAATGGTAAGTTGAAGAAGCACTTTGTCTGTTTCTCTACATAGCAGTCAACTAGCCAAGTGATCACTAATTCATTACACAGGGCAATCAGCCTCCTAAACTTTTGGGTGTTTTCAATGCTGTTCATCTGCTTTTGTTTTTAATTTCTGAGATAAAATATTGGTACCTCTTTGACTTATTTCTCTATCAGAAGACAAAATAGAAGTCTGTATTTTTAAGAAAAATGGAAAATGAACTAGTTTTTAAGATGTATCCATCCATTTTCTGTTGCTATAATATAATACTTCAGGCTATGCAATGTTTTGTTTGCCGTTCTGGTGGCTGTAAAGTTCATAGGACTCTCTGGATGCATCATTAATGGAGCTGAAGAAAGGGAAGCTTGAATGTACAAAGACAGGTCACTTGGCAAAAAAAGGAAGCAAGGGGGTAGGGGTGTGTTAGGTTCCCTCTTTTATAACAAGCTGCTCTTACGAAGTCTAATCCATTCTCATGAGACAGAACCTATACTGAGACCCTAGCATTAATCCCGTCACAAGGAAATTGTCTCCTCTTATCCAAACCATGTCATACTATGACATTGATGACCAAGCTTCCAACACAGAAAATCCTTGTGGGACAAATAACATCCAAGCACAGCAGGTGGACACTCCTCAATTCTGGACTGCTCAGTGCTCAGTTGTGTGGTTCCTGTAGGCTTTCGATTTCATGATCTTGGCTTTCATTTTATTTTTCCTAACACATGTCTCCATCTCCTACCATTCTCCCCTCCCTCCTGAATGTGCCATGGTCTGTTCATGTGCTGCTACTGAGATGTGACAGAATGATTCACAGATCGCATGGGCCCTTGACCTACAGTGCAAGCTTTTGATTTAACTTTCTACTTGTATTCCCCTGCTGCTGTTTGCCAAGTGAAATATTTTTATCTACTTGCTGCATGCAAGTATGGAGACAAAAAAAAAGAACAAAAGAAAAAAAAAAGAAATTGGTATCCAGTATCCATTTAGGTAAGGTTTCTTTTGTCACCCAAAGAAAAGTCACAAGGAGAGGATGTTCAAGATGTGGCATGGCAGAGGCCAGGTCAGGGTCAAATCTTAGAACACAAAATTCAGAATTCTTTAGATGGCAACCTGAGTTCCTACCAAGATGTCAGAAAGTCATCAACCCAAATTAGAGTCTCTAGAGAGCATCTTAAGGTACTGCATTTTTAGAAGGTGGAAAAAGTGGTCTTTAATACCGGTAACTGAGTAAGAGTTCATCTTTATAGCCCATTATATTGATAGAAAGAGCATATAATGGCCCTTCATTAAAATCTAAAGCCTCCAATTATTTTATTATTGTTATTTAATATCTATTGGGCTCCAACTTTAATTTTACCCAATTGGTCCTATAGATAAAAAATGCTTTGGTTGGTATAGAATTTAATTTAGGCTTCTTTCAGGCCTCATACTTTTTTTAAATCCCTTTAAATTGACAATTCCTTGCCCTTTTCAAACCTACACACATGTGTGCATATACAGTATAGTCACTTCCATGCAACTATCCCAGACATACACAGCTATGCTCCTATACTTGGTACACATTACTTTCTCTATTCTCTCTGTCCCAGACCAAAGGAAAGACTTCATGGAGGAAGCAAAAGGAAGTGTGGTTTACCCTAACCTCCTAACTCTGGGAGACTCTGAGGCCCCCTTTACAGCTAGCTACTGTGGATGGAGAGTTTTATCTGTAACTGGGCTATTTTATTCGAGAGTAAGTCAAATTTTGCTCTTTAGTTCCCCCGAACCTCAACTGCAGTGGCACAATGGCTGAATCACATATTTCAGGCAAAGGAAACCAACATGTAAATGCCATGCCTCAGCCTAGGACTTCAGCTTCAGGAGCAGCAGCTAAGTTTCTGCCTTCATACAGTTAAAAAAAAAGTGTATAGTATCATGATTTCTTATAACATAATTGAGAGAACAGACCAAGGCATCTTGTTACCAAAGTTGAATCACAGTCCCCTTTCTCATACATTCGGACTCAGAGATTTGTTTCATTGTTCACACAAATATCGGGTGTGCCCATTGTGTGCCTTAAGCATTTGTCTTTATTACCATGTCCCCACAAAGCCTCAGGACTAGAAGTCTCCTGATGGTCCTATTCGGAAATGAGCTCACATTTCCTCATGATAGTGAAGGACCTTCTCTGTCACTTAGCCTCCTCTCTCACCTCTCCTCATTAATTAATGTGGGTAATGATAAAAAGAAGAAACTCTAGGAGAAAGTACAGATGTTGGGGGACAGAAAGGCATTGCTCCCACCATGAGTGTAAGCAGTCCATTTAAAAACTATCAGTAACTGGATGAGAAGCGAGTGGCTAGAGCTAGGAATGGGACCCTCAGTACCTGTTTAGTGTTTGTGAAAATACTATTTATAAAGGATGATCTCCATCAGGGGTGATGGGTAGAAGAGTGAACATTTTAATAATGTTGTTGTTTTCAGACAACATATTTTGATGATATTATTTCCCTTCCCCCAATGGTTCCCACGCCCTCCCCCACCCCTAACTGCCAAGAACATTTTAAAGCTATTTGTTAAACTGACTCACGAGACACAAAAGTGATCCCATAACACCAAATTTAAAAGCAAGACAGTCTAGAATAACAATGAAAGCACACAGTGACCCAAAATGTAAAGTAATTAAAAGCTGCTAGATGTCTCACACAAGGCTCTCTCAAACTGTTTTCATTTGTTTTTGGTCACCACACAAAGAAATGAGTTTCACTGTGACATTTTCATTGACTCATACACAGTGCTTTAAAAACACTCCATAATTGATGATGATGATTATTATTACTTGGTGTGTGTGTGTGTGTGTGTGTGTGTGTGTGTGTGTGTGTGCAAGCTTGCCACAGCACATACATGGAAGTGAGCAGGCATTTCTCTCCTCCCACCTTTGTGTGAGTTCCAGATACTGAACTCAGTTTGCCAGGCTAATGCAGCAAGTACTGTACCGGTGCTCACTGATCCATCACCAACTCCATGAGGTTTTGTTTAAGCAGAAATTGTGGTGAGCTATTCTTTCCATAGCATTTAGTCTCTTTATTTTATTATATAATCTGTTGATGTGTTGATTTTTGTTAGTCTTGTTATAAAATTATTGCCATATTTATGTTCCAAAATATTTCCTTACCCAAAATAAAATCCCTGGTGCCCATTTTACTGTTAAACTTTCCTCCACCTCCTATTCTTGCACCACCTCTCCCATGGGCGTGAAGGAAAGGTTCAGAAGTGTGCACATCCCGGTGCAAATGACACTCACCACTTGTGGGCACTAGGACAAACCTTTCAATGGACAGTTGTTGTGGCAGCGGCATAGTGACCCGTTTTAGCAAAGTATCAAACTGCTAGACAGCTTTCCAGGTGAAGAAACTGGCTCATAGGATTGAGTAGACAAAGGGCAGAGCCGGAGCTAGGCTATGTATCTTCAAGACAGCAACCCTCCCATTCACCCTCTTGCCCTGGGTTCTACCAGAAAACCCACATGCTCTGGGAAATCTGGTTTTTAAAGTCAGATTAAGTTTGGCTCTTCCATCTTTCTCTACTGTCTCACCACACTTTACACAGTTGATAAGAAATCGAACCCCAGCAAACTTTAGGGGGTTGCTTTTTAATATCTTTGCATTGTAAAATAAAATAATACTAATAACCTGAAATTTATGCATTCTAAGAAACTGAGACACCATAGGAAGTAATTTCTTCCTCTTGCTTTTGATCTAACACACTGGTGAGAGAGACACAAAGAACCTGTATTCTTCCAAGGTTGGCAGAGCCTTGGCTCAGTTCCTAAAAACCTGTTCAATGTGGGTGTTGTCTCTGTTCTCAGTGTTCCTGTGTCCAGGTCTCAGAGTTCTTGTGGTCCACACACCCATACCACAGAAATCCCACAGGTTCCTCACACCCTGAGAGTGAACCAATCTGTGAGCTATCTGTTCACAGTCTCCTCTTTCTTTTAAATAGAGCCTTAAAGAAGCTGTTTTATTAAGCAAAACCCTCTTTACAATCTTCTGGGAAGGGGAACTCTGAACTCTGAACAGCTTCAGATGGCCTTCTCCACCACAGGCTGGAATGAAGCTTCCTAATATGTCATGGTAAACCCACAGAACTCCACTCATCTAGAGTGTGGTTCCTTGGCCACATTGAATTTTCAATAAACCACTCTGCTATATACGAATTGTCAGATTAGAGAGTGGACTGACATTGCAGATAGCATAGAGCCCATGTTTCTCTAACTTTGTTCTTCATGTGCAGAGCAATGGCATTGGATATGTAGTGGTGTTTGAAACCCTCTAGTCCTGGGAGGTACTAGTTCTCACAGTAGCTGCTGGCACAGGCATAAGCCAGAGTCCTCACATAAAAAAATAAATAAACCCATCACCACCAACAACAAAACGTTTCTCCTTCTTATCCATTTTCCCTTCTCCTGGCTATATTTGTTTGCCCCCTCCCCAAGTGTATTTAGCTATGCAATTTCAAAGTGGCAAAATAGATGTCTGTGCTGCGAATTATATAATTGCAAGTGTACAAGCCATCCAAGAGAAGGATGAAAGAAATGAGGAGAGGTCCTTTGCATCCAGCTGCTGCTCTGGCCCCCATTCTGCATCCCCTTTATGAGGCACCTGCAGCTTTGTTAACAGTTCTGCAGAAAGGCTGCAAGGTACAGTGGTTGGTGGATAAAGCTGAAGTGCTGTGTCCAATCCGAGGGCTTCAGAGGACACAAAGGAAGCATGTCTAGAGGAGGGAATGCAAAGCTTCCTAGAAACCCCAGAACCCTTTTTTGATGCCGTTTCTTCTGATCCTATAACCTGTACCCACTGTAAATTGTATATGGTATTGGACCAACTCCGGGAGAAGTCAGCTCAGCCTGGCTTTCGTCTCTAATGGGTCTCTTTATCTGAAAGAGTTTTAAAATGGCTGTCTTAACAGCATTTTAGAACAGATGGAGCCAAACAGGTGATATCTTTCTCCAAAAGGTTATCTTTCTTTAGCACAGAAAAGTTGGTTAACATTGGCAAAGGCACATTTAATGGATTGATTTAGCCCCCAGTAAAGGTCAGGAAGTCGTCCCTCTCTCCTCCATTCTTCCTTCCTCCCCTCTCCTCCTCCTTCCCCCTTCTATGTGTCAACACCCTGTTTGATCTTGAACTGTTTTAACTTCCATATGACACACAGAAGAGTACTGGGAATGTGTGGCTGATACTAAAAACTAGAAACAGTTCATTAAATCTCTCTGTATGCTTGACACTTGTCAAGTCTATCTCTGTCTGTCTGTCTGTCTGTCTGTCTGTCTGTCTGTCTGTCTGTGTCTGTCTGTCTCTTTCTCAATCTAAAACAAATACCCTTGAAGCCCAACCACCTTATTTAAGGAACTGAGCAAAGTTTGGAAGATCTCTAAACCTATTTTCCTAGAAAAATCATATCCTTATTCCACATTTTGTTTGCTTGCTTTGTTTGTTTGTTTGTTTGTTTTGAGACAGGGTTTCTCTGTGTAGCTTTGGAGCCTATCCTGGCACTCACCCTGGAGACCAGGCTGGCCTCGAACTCACACAGATCCGCCTGCCTCTGCCTCCAGAGTGCTGAGATTAAAGGCATGCACCACCAACGCCCGGCTTGTTCCACATTTTGTATTTCTCCAAATTTCTTTACAGGTTTAACAAGTGTATCTCCCCCTCATTTATATATTGTTTGGAGACAGAGTAAGGATTCAAGCATTATGCTTGCCTGCCCCTGTCACCTGGCAGAATGCACTCAGGCAGTACCCTGATCAGCCCAGGGTTCCATGGATACATAGTCTTCATGCAGGTGCTAAGGACCCCTTTAAAAGAAAGAGCCCGTCCACTTACACTCTCTTTGCCCACTCCTGTTTTTCTGGCTCCCCTCTTCCTCCCCCCACGCACACACACACACTGCTGTTCCTCTGGGGTAGACTGGATTTTTCCTGTCTCCCTCTTCTCTTCTGTCTTCTCTCTGTAGTGAAATGCCTCTCCCTTGCCCTGCCTGACTTCTTTACAAACAGTTGGAGCATTCTTATACAAACCTCCTAATCTACACTTGAAAAATTTTAAGCATATCCATTCTCAAACTTCCTGTCTCTGAGGCTCCCTCAGATTGTGGAGTCAAGGAGCACAAAGAGTTTTGGTGTTAGAACTAATGATTCAGAAAGGTTTACATGTTTACTAGTTTATGTAAAGGTAAACAGAGTAGTCCTATTATGCATTGCTGTAGGAGTGTTTGCATCTCTTCCCAAAAGCATGCGAATGTAGGTGGAGCCTCAAAGGGTATTTAGACCCTAAGGGTGAGCTCTTCAGCAGTGGGACCAAAGCCCCTTTCGGGGGAGACATGGAAAAGATAATGTCTTTCTCTTCCAGGAGGGAAGCAGCATGATGTCCTTTGGTAAGTTCTGCCCAAGGCTTATTATCCTAGAGTTCAGTATGGTAGTGGCTCCATCTTAGACTTGCAGCCCCCACCATAGCCAGGGACAAATATCTGCTGGTTGAACGGATGCAGTCAACAGTACTTATGCTATAGGCACCTCAGATGACTTAGCCAGATATTGAAATCAATAACAAGTTTATGAAAAATAGTGTTTTTAAAAGAAACAAATAAATTCCAAGAGTGACATCATTTTAACTTTTTTAATTGCAAAGCTTAAAAACAGTAACTAAATTCTCCTATTTGCCTTGTGTTCAGTCTATTGGGCTTGTTTTTAGTGCAAGTATTTGAAAAACATCTGGTTTCTCTAACATGTAATTGGAAACAAGAAGTGCTTTCAGAGTTGGTGACAGCTTCACAGACCACACTCAGAAAACCTCTGCCTTGAACTTGGAATTTTTTTTCATTGTATCATCAAACTGTACTTACAAGTGATTCTATCAATTTATAGCCCAACTTAAGGTATATAGACGTTTTTGTTGTTCATGCCTAGACCATGTCTTATTTTTTGTATGTTTGTTTTTGAGACAGGGTTTGTCTGTAATCACCTAAGCTAACCTAAAACTCATTTTGTAGACCAGGCTGGCCTTGAACTCACAGAGATCCACCTGCATCTGCCTCCTGATTGTTGAGACAAAAGTCATGAGCCACCACTCCCAGCTTAATTCCTGGCATTTATTCATTTGTTTGCTTGTTTAATCATGTGTATGGGTGTTTTGTCTGCACGCAAGCCTATGTACCACATGCCCGTGGTACCAATAAAGGTCAGAAGAGAGTGCTAGATCCTCTGAGACTGCAGTTATAGACAGTTGTGAGCTGCCTTATGGGAGCTGGGAGTCAAACCCCGATGCTCTAAAAGAGCAGCAAGTGCTCTTACCCACTGAGCTTATCTCTCCAGACAGCTGATTTCTTAATGACCACATGTGTTTACTCAAATGAGCTACTAGGAATTGTTACGATAAATATTTCCGCCAAAAGCCGCCTGAGCCCTACAACCACGTGGGTGGTTTCCGCCAGCTGCCTGAGTTCTGCTCGCCAAGTTAGGGCCCCAATTAATGCACAGAGACTTATATTAGGTATAAATGCTGCTTGGCCAATGATTAGGATTCTCATCTGCTAGCTCAGTCTTAATTATCATAAATCTAGATATTTTATAAGACTTATCGGACGTCTTCTATTGGCATCTTCCTTTGCCAGCGGATCACATTGCGAATCTGGAGGAAGAGAGGGCCCACTTCCTTCCGTCCATATTTATGTATGAGTCTCCCTGTTATGTCATTTCCTGCCTGGATCATCACTTCTTTACTACATTTCCCAGAATCCTCTTTGACTGCTAGTCCCATCTAACTTGCTGCCTCATTGGCCAAACAGTACTTTATTCAACAATCAATAAGATGAACAATCACAGAAGTGCATTCCCCATCATCTCCTCTTTTCTTTCAAAATAAAAAGAAGAATAACTTATCTTTTATAATAACTGAAGAAAACTATAACCATAACTATCTGTCTTCAATTCTATCAAAGACCACAGAAGGATGATATATAAACTCTAGAATTGACAGAGACATCTTGCTACCTGGACAGTCACCCAAAGTTCCTCTGTAACATTGGGGCATCCATCTTCAGGCCAGCCCATAGTGTATCTGGCATACTTCTCCATTTCAACAGGAACACTTTAGTACTGTTTTGTTTTGTAAGTTCAGCAGTCACTTTCTTGTGGGTTCTGCATGTCCAGTTTATACAGCAACAAACAGTCCAGGCAAGAGCAGTTTCTTGCTCAAATGGCTAATCTTGCCATGTTGAAAGCAAACTCCATAAAGAGTTTCTTCGATGGCCATCCTCCTTTCTGACGTAATTGGTGTTCCAGGAGCAGTTGTGTCTCATAGCTAAGAAAAACCCTAAACCATTTAAATGCCATGTATTCTGTAGGTCTTTGAAAGATTTGAAGAATACCTATCCATGTCAAATACATCTCTGTATATCTAGAAAACCTAACTAACCTAATTATAAGTTCTGACTATTATAGGTAACTTATAACCTGTATTTAATTATGTATATCATTTTAAAAGATCTGTATAAACACAATACCTAAATGAGAGGAGACATAAACATCACAAAATTGACCTTAAAGTTGTATCAATAAATGAAAATCCATACCAATGTATAGTATTCATTCCTATATCCTATTTTCCTATTCCCTTTTTTCCTTTAAAAAAAAGATTGACTATGCTCATTATCATTTATAACCAATCCCATTTAAATGAAAACAAACATTTATAAACAATATTTGGCAACTTGGGTGTTGTGATCATCTTAAAATTGAGTTATATATTTGCATTGATATGGTCTTTGTATGTTTATATTTTGGGCATTATTCTGTTGATCTGTTTATGCATATCCATAAACACAAATACTCTTTCTTAAGTTGCATACTGGGTTTTCAATGGTCTTTGTGAAAATGAAAGTTGTAATGAAAGTTTAGGAATTTCAATGCGGCTTCTCCACTCTACCTTCATGAACATCCCAGGGGAAGATGCAATATGGGAAGGTATTTTTCATTCTCAGCTCATAAATATATTCTCTGCCATTGTTTCCAATTCTTATTATGTTTTGGTTTGCTTCTCACATTTGAGACTGCCATCACCATGGACTGTGTGTCATGAATTGGAAATTGTTATATTTAACCATTATTCTCAGCTTAATTTATTGAACTGTCCTTGCCTTCCTCTCTAGCTGACCAATGTGTTTTTATAAGTGTCATGTCTATAGCTTTGACTTTGCATTTGGGCTCTGTATTGAACCCATGGCTCTGTTGTGTTTCTTATCAACATCACAGTATCTGCTTATTTCGCATCCTAGTTAGTATTATCTGTGCCAGTGCTGACCCCTTCAATGTCGCCGGTAGGAACACTATAGACTCCTTTGTTTGGTTCTTTTCCCATGCAAACCTTGGAATTACTATACACACCCTACATATAAGAAAATGAACCCTGCAGAAACTGGCAGTGATTTCTATCTGCAGATCAAATTCAGGAGGATTGATACCTTCATGAGATTGAATCTTCCTGTCTTTTAATACAGTATGACTCTAAATGTTTCAGGTCTTCATTAATATCTTTAGATACAAAATTTTAAAAATGTTCCATAAAATACCTGCCTGTCTTCTGCTAGATTTATTCCTGGAAGTATTGTCTTTGTTACTATTATTAATAATGGCATTTTAATTCAAAAAAATTAACTATTTCTAACATAGAGCAGTAGAACTGGCTCTTCCTTTACCTGGCATTTTAATAAACACAATTTATCGTTTCTCATAATGTGTTAGCTCTTTTTTTCTTATTTTGCCACAGTTCTCCCTCCAACCCCTTCTCCCACCCCCCATCACCTCCCCTCTATCTCACCCTCTATCCACTCCTCCCAATGGGTAAGAGCTCCAATGGGGAGTCAACTAAGTCTGGCACACTAAGTTGGGGCGGGATCAAGCCCCTCCCTGCTGCATTAAGGCTGAGCACAGCATCCTACCATAGGAATGGGCTCCAATAAGCTACCTCATGCACCAGAGATAGGTCCTGCTCTCACTGAGAGGTGCCCCTCAGATAATCCAAGTTTCATAACTGTCCCCCACATAGTCTAGTTCAGTCTCATGGAGGATCTACAGCTGTCAGTCTAGAGTTCATGCGTTTCCATGACCTTGGTTCAGCTGTCTTTATAGATTTCTCCTTCAAAATCTTGACCTCCCTTGCTCATATATTCCCTATTCCCTCTCTTTAACTGGATTTCTGGAGCTTGGCCTGCTACTTGGTGTTAAGGTGGAAGCTTCAGTCGCTGGCATCCATATATACCCAAAGAGTCTGGGATGTTATGGTAAAAGCTTTGCCCCAGCCCATGGTATCCATGTACCCAAAGAGTCTGGGATATTATGGTAAAAGCTTTGCCCCAGCCCCTGGTATCCATGTACCCAAAGAGTCTGGGATGTTATGGTGGAGATTCCACACAAGCCCCCTCCCCCATCTCCCTCCAAACCAAGATGCATCTCAGAAAGCCTGCCAAATGATGGCCCCTCTCCCAGATGCTCAACACCACTCCCACAGGGTATTTAAACTGTCCCCCAGAAACCAGATGTGTGGTTTTTCTGCTTCTCTCTTTCCCATTTCCTTTCTGGGTGGCTGGAAGGTCATCCAGGAGCATTGTATCCATTAAATATGGGCTTTTTCTAGCTCAGCTTGATTTGGTCTGACTTGTATTGCTGCATCATCAGAGAGGCTTATCGGGGTGTAGAAACTTTTCACTTGGTTTTTGATCTCTGCATCTTGTTCCATCAGTTACTGGATAAAGGCTCTAAGATGACATTTGGGGTATTCACAAATCTGATTACAATGGAAGGCCAGTTTGGGTAACCTCTCCACTATTGCTAGGAGTCTTAGCTGGGGTCATCGTTGTGGGGTCCTGGGAATTTCCCTAGCACCAGGTTGCTCTCCCTATCTGTCCATACCTCTCACCCCACCCTTCCCTCATGTTCTCATCCTCCATCCCATCCCTTTTTCTGGCCCCCCACCCCAGTTTGCCCAGGAGATCTCTACTTATCAGGACAATACATGTGTCCCTCTTAGGGTCCTCCTGATTACTTAGTTTCTCTGGAGCTGTATATTGTAGTCTGATTATCCTTTGCTTTACATCTAATATCCACTTATGAGTGAGTACATGCCTTGTTTTTCTTTCTGGGCCTGGGTTATCTCACTTACAATGTTTTTTTCTAGTTCCATCCATTTGCCTGCAAATTTCATTTGGTCATTGTTTTTCACAGGTAAGTAATACTCCATTGTGTACATGTATAGAATTTTATTTATCTATTCTTCAGTTGAGGAACATCTAGGTTGTTTCCGGGTTCTGGCTATTGTGGTATCAGGGGGTCTTGAAGTAGATTGATTCTCAATTTTCTGAGAAACCACCATAATGATTTCCAAAGCAGCTGTACAAGTTTGCACTCTATTTAAGTTGTTTATCTGTTCTTGATTTAATTTTGGTATGTAAAACCTATCCAGAAAACTGTACATTTCTTGTAACTTTTCCAATTTTTGTGGAATATGGGTTTTTGAATCATGACCTGATGATTCTCTGGATTTCCTCAGTGTTGTAATGTTCCCCTTTTCATTTCTGGTTTTATTATTTTGGATACTCTCTTTCTGCATTTTGGTTAGTTTGGATAAGGGTTTGTCTGTCTTGCTGATTTTCTGTAAGAACCAACACTTTGTCTCATTAATTCTTTGCATTGTTTTCTTTATTCATATTTTATTGATTTCAGTCCTTAATTTAATTATTTCCTGGCATCTACTCCTCCTGGGTGAGTTTGCTTCTTTTTATTCTAGAGCTTTTAGTTGTTCTATTAATTCACTAGTGTGGGATTTCTCTACCTTCTTTATGTAGGCATTCAGTGCTATGAACTTCCCTCTTAGTACTGCTTTTGTAGTGTCCCATAAATTTGGGTATGTTGTACATTTATTTTCATTGAGTTCTAGGAAGTCTTTAATTTCTTTCTCTATTTCTTCTTTGACCCAGTTGTGTTCAAGTGAGCACCATTCAGTTTCCATGAGTTTGTAGGCTTTCTGAAATTAGTGTTATTGTTGAATTCTAACTTTAATCCATAGTGATCTGATGACATGCACAGGATTGTTCCAATGTTTTGTATCTGTTGAGATTTGATTTGTGACCCTGTATGTGGTCAGTTTTAGAGAATGTTCCATGAGTTGCTGGGAAGAGGTATATTCTTTTGTATTTGGGTGGAGTGTTCCATAGATGTTTGTTAAGCCCATTTGAGTCATAATATGTGTTAGTTCCCTTATTTCTCTGTTAATTTTCTATCTAGCAGAACTGTCCATTGGTAAGAGTGGGGTGTTGAAGACTCCCACTATTAGTATGTAGGGTTTGATTGCAGGCTTTAATAGTGTTTCTTTTAAAAATGTGGGTACCCTTGATTTGGGGACATAAATGTTCAGGATTCAGACTTCATCTTGATGAATCTTTCCTATGGTGAATATGGAATGGCCTTCTTTTTCTCTTTTCTCTTTTGATTACCTTTTGTTTGAAATCTATTTATAGCTACACTAGCTTGTTTCTTACATCCATTTGATGGGAAAGTCTTTTCCCAACACTTTACTCTGAGGTAATATTGGGTTTTGAAGTTCAGATGTGTTTCTTTTATGCAGCAGAACAATGGATCCTGTTTTCCTATCCATTTTGTTAGCCTGTGTCTTTTTATAGGTCCATTGATATTAAGGGATTTGAATGACCAGTGATTAATAATTCCTGTTAATTTTTGGTGATAGTGTGTGTGTTTCCCTTCTTTAGCATTTTCTTGTGTGGGATTATCTACTTCCTGTGCTTTTGTGGGTCAAACTAAGTTCCTTGAGTTGGAGTTTTCCTTCTAGTACATTCTGTAAGGCTGAATTTGTGGATAGGTATTGTTTAAAACTGTTTTTGTCATGGAATATCTTGTTTTCTCCATCTATGGTGATTGAAAGCTTTGCTGGATATAGTAGTCTGGGCTGGCATCCATGATCTCTTAGTGTTGTTAGAATATCTATCCATAGTCTCCACTGAGAAGTTGGGTGTTATTCTGATGGGTATGTCTTTTATGTTACTTGCCCTTTTTCATTTGCAGCTCTTAATATTCTTTCTTTATTCTATATATTTTGTGATTTGATTATTATGTGGTGAGGGGACTTCATTTATTTATTTATTTATTTATTTATTTATTTATTTGCTTATGGTCTATTTGGTGCTCTGTAAGATTATAGTATCTTCATAGGCATGTCCTTCTTTAGGTTAGGAAAGTTTTCTTCTATAATTTTGTTGAATATATCTTCTGTGCCTTTGAGCTGGTATTCTTCTATCCCTATTTTTGGGAGAGTTTGGTCTTTTCACAGTTTCCCAGATTTCCTGCATGTTTTATGTAACTGACTTTGTTGGCTTTAATGTTTCCTTTGACCAATTAATGTATAGTATAAATGCTATACATTATAGTATAGTATCTATAGTATCTATACTATACATTATATAGTATCTATAATATCTACAATGCCTGAGATTATCTCTTCGATGAAGTGGGAAGTCCTTCTGTGTATATGTGTGTCTTATTTGTTGATAAATAAAGCACTGTTGGCCAATAGGGAAGCAAGATAGGTGGGGCTAGGAGTGGAGGAGGATTCTGGGAAATGTAGTAAAGAACGGAGTTACCATGTGATCCCGGGAAGAGAGGATGCATAAGGCCAACAACCTCGGTAAGGTAAGTCTTTATAAAATATATAGATTAATGGTTATGGTGGATACTTAAGACAGAGCTAGCAAATAAGAAATCCTAGTCATTGATCAGCAGCATTGTAACTAATATAAGGTTGTATATTATTTGGGGGCCCTAACAGCAGCTAGCAGAAAGAGTTAATGTTACACTACATGTTTTGTGTTAATGACTTTGTTGGCTTTAATGCTTTCTTTGACCAATAAATGTATTTCCTCTATTATATCTTCAATGCCTGAGATTCTCTCTTCCATCTGTTGTATTCTGTTGTTTACACTTGCATCTGTAGTTCCTAGTCATTTACCCAGATTATTCATTTCCAGAATTTCCTTGATTTGTGTTTTCTTTATTGCCTCTATTTCAATTTTCAAATTTTGAACTGTTTTCTTCACTTCTTTGATTGCTTTTACTAGGTTTTCTTTAAGAGATTTATTTATTTCTTCAAATTTTTTGTTTGTGTCTTCCTTGATTTCTTTAAGGGAATTTTTTTATTTCCTCTTTAAAGATCTCTATCATCTTCATAAAGTTATTTTAAGGTCATTTTCTTCTGCTTCTTCTGCATTGGGATGTTCAGGTCTTCCTGATGTAGGACCACTAGGTTTTGGAGGTGCCATACTACTCTTTAGGTTGCTGAATGTATTCTTGAGTTGGCATCTACCCATTTCTTCTTCCAATCAGTACAGGCAGTATTTTTGTGTCTTGGTCCAATTGCTGCAGTCAGTGTCTGTATCTCAGGGATCCTCTCTTGGTCTGCCCTGTGTAGTCACTGTTTCTCAGGGAGCCGGTGAGATCTGGAGGGGGGTTAGGTGGATTTAGGGGCTGAGTGGCACTTGTAGATTACAGTGTCCAATGGTAGGGAGTGGGGGGTGGAGCATCCTGCCTGTAGGAGCTTTGCCTGCTGACTAGTTAGTGAAGTTGAGATGGGTGGTGGAAGAGCCTGAGGTCCCAGGTCTAGGGCCTAGAGACTGAGCTGTCCAGTTGGGAGGGCAGTCACTCACTTCTTGGTCCACTCTGTGCAGTCCTATCTGTCTAATGTTTTAATTCTGAGGAGCATACTTTGTAGATTCTTGTAGACATTACATTTTTATATATTACCAGCTTCATGTTTTTTCTTCTCCAATCTATTAATTTAATTTTTGGTCTTTCTGAACTGATAAAAACCTCAACTATGATTATGACCAGAAGTGTTTTTATGGTGGCTGGTATCTTGTCAGTTCCCTGGTTTAAAAAAAAATTTTTGATACCGAGTCTTATTTAGTTTCAAAAGCTGGTCTCAACCTCACTATGTGGTCTGGATAGGCTTCTGGTTTTCACGTGCTAGGATGATAAGCACCTGTAACTTTGCCCAGTGACAGTCTCCTGATTTTACAGAAAAAATTTTTAAAGTTTACCTTTATTTAAATATCATGATAGTAATAGAAGTTTACAGATATCCTTTATAAGTTTAGGAAAAGTCCCTCTTGTTTGAGAATACCATTTAAAACTTTTCATGAATAATAGTTTTTCATGAATAAAAGTTAAATATTAGCCAACATTTTTGTATCTACTGAGAAGTTGCCTGTGAATTGAGAGAGTATCATAGTACATGTGGGTAGTCCAGGAAAAGATCAAAATTTAAAATTTTGAGGTACAATTTCTTCTGAATACATTTCATTTTTAGACCACTGTAAAATCAAAAGGTGTTAAATCAAACAATCCTAAATTGAGACTATATACATTTTACTCTTTATTAATGTGAATAAAGACAACTAGAAATTCATATCCTCCAGAAATATTAAATGTTAATTATGCAATGATCCTTTTATTCTTCAATAGTGTTGGTAATGTTGAAGTCTATTTTGAACTATTTTATTTCCATACACTACAATGTTTTGCTAGTTTTTCAAATTCTATATTAGACACAACTGCATCTGGGAGAATGCTTTGAAGTATACTTTCCAAGGACTCTTTTCTATTTAAAATATGTGATACTTTAGTTTGAAAGTCTTTACCAGGATAGCTTTCAAAATGTTTCATGGGTTTGCACTTCATTGGACTAAGACAATTAGTGTGACTATGTACTGAGTAAGGGATGGTTTACTTACTAGCAAAACAGATTTTCCTCCATTCAGATGTAAGTGTTTTTGTGTATGTGCATAGATTTTTAAGTCATTCTTGCCCATGGATAGAGGTATCCATGGTATTGGGTTTGTAGGGAATGCTTTTCTCAGAATTTCCAAGTTATGTGGCTCTAAGATTTGCTTCTGATCTTTGTCCCTCAAGTTCATAAAAACTAAACCATAGATTGCCCAAGGTATACCAGTTAGCTACCAGTTATTTTGATTTTGTTTGTTCTTGTTTGGGGCTTCAGGGACCTTTCTGTCCCACATTCTTGCCTTCATTCTTTTTTATTCCTAAAGATTTTCTCTACCTTCTTGCCTTCACAGAAATATGTTTCTTTTTAATTTTTATGTGAATTTATGTAGAATTTTAAGAGGAAGATAATTGACTGGGCTATGTAGTCTCTAATGTTGTAAAACCTAGAAATTCTTATTATTTTAAAAAATACTTACATCATGCCTGAATATAAAAAAGATGTGAAGTTTGTCAAGCCACAAAATATCAATTCTATTTCATGACTTAAACTCTTCAAGGAGTATTAGATGAGAGATGATTCATGGATGGGAAGATTAAAAAGAGTCTGGTTTGAATTCTCTTGTATTTACATGCATTGTGTTATAAGAAAGAAGTTGTAGTTAGCATTGGGAGGGGATGAAGAAGTTGATATATTCATGTACTCATTCACTCACTCACAAGACAGTTATTTTGTGGTTGCTAAAAGTTAGACTCTAGACTAGGAATCCAGCTGGGAACAAGACAAAATGCATCTTTGCATCCACAAAGCTGCTGCCATTCTGAAAGTTACTGTCCTCTGTCACCTGCAGAGAATAAGCTGGTGGGGTCTGTGTGGGAAAACAAAGCATCAACAAAAGCTGGTGGGAACAGAGAACCTACAGAAGGTATGGCTGGCCAATTAGAGGAAGGATAAGGAACTCATTAGAGAAGTGCTGGCCTTCCACACACAGTGGTATCCCACACATGGACCTATATTCTTTAGGGGAAACTAAGATTTTTAAAGACATCTGTAAAAGAATAAGTGCTTAGGGATCTGCATTTACAAAGTCTGCCAAGATTTTAAACATCTGTAATAAGATTTTTGCGTCTGTTGTATATTCCAGATTATGGTAGGTGGAGTACTGAGAAACAGTAACACATGAACTAGAACAAAAACACCCACATATCATGCTTGTCTTAAAGTAGACAAAAAGCATTGCACTGAACTAGAATCTTGGTGTCAACCTATCCAGAACCCTGGTCACTCTTTGGATGTCTAAAACATCATTTACTTACACTTCAGGCAGGCAGAACTCTATCCAGTAGCAGTCTTCCTGGGAAGCACTCCCCACATGCCACTGGGGAACAATTGCTTTGCTACACAGCACTTAAAGGGATTTTAAATGGAAAAGACACACATTTCACTCGCTTATCTACTGTGGTTGGGAGTATGCTAGGGAAAAGATTAGCTTTAAATTATTGAATTTTTATTCTTTTGAGACATCAACATAATTGCACAGAGACACCTTTAATTTTTTTATATATATTTACTTATTAATAAAGACAAAATTTCCATTCATACACCAAAAGATTAGTCCAGTAGAACAGAACAATGGTGTAATGAAATCTCTAGTTCATTAACTTGGAATGCTGGGATTGAATTACTAATTTATGTTGTTTGTAATTTCATAATATAAATTATACTATTTTAAAATATAGGAGAAAATGGTTCCCTTGGAATCTGCTTTCCTCTATCTCCGACTAGGAAAGTTTTATTTGTCCCTCAGGAACTGGGAAGTAGGGAGATTCACTGAAAAATGGCTGTTCCACGGGAGCACACCATGAAACATTCATAGTCCTGTTTCCTGCATACCAGGAGGCTTAATAAGCAGAGCCAGCCCCTGACAAATACTCATGGTATTCCATGGTTATCGAAAGATATTTTTGTAAAGTAAAAGGTAGATCTTCAAAATTTGACTTCAGAGGGATTGCCAATTTATTTTTTCCCCAAAGGCCCCACTCAGCAATGAAGACATATGAGCAGTTTCTATGAATTAGAACATTGGAAGGAAAGGCAAAGGAAGGAAAGAGAGTAGGACTGGGAACATGAGATCCTGGGCTACAATGCCATTTCAAAGGCAGTCTCAGCCATGCCTGGAGCTCTGGAGCTGGTTTCACAGATTGAGGTGAGCAGATCATTGTTTATGTTTTCATGGACCAACTGTTGGATGAAGGCTGACCTGGGCAAGTGGCCATGGCCTTGGATGGAGTGAATCCCTGTAACCATACAGTTCTGAGATGCAACAGTCATATAGCTTTTAGTGTGGGTAATGTACCTAGTAGTTTCACTGTAGGATCCTCTACCAAAAAGAATTTAAACAAAATGAGAGAAAAATGTGTCCAAAATAAATGAAGAAAAAGTATTTTATATGAGAGATTCTGATGTTCACCAAACATTATTTTCACTTACTCAGCAATCATTTCTTTAATGAGTGTTATGTACAGACAAGATATTTTACCTGATGCCATGGAAATGAAGGAAGTCCAGGGAAAGAGGTACCGGGCACTGGTCATGACACAGTCCACGCATATAGCAACAGTTTGTGCCTCCAGTGCTCATGAAAACTATGACATTATAGGTATTGATTCTGGTGAGCAAACTGAGTCCTTGAGTGCTAAAAATGTAGGAGTGTTGGGCCAGCGAGATGACTTAGCAAGCAGAATGACACTATGTATTGTGATGAGTTGGATCCCTGGAACCCACATAAAGATCAGAAGAGAACACTGACCCCACTGTTCTGACCTCTATTTATATGTGGTGGCACGCGCGCACACACACGCATGTTGCACATATAAAGTAAATAAAACAAATAAGTAAGTTAGTAAAAACTGTTAAGCACAAAAGAGCAGAAATGTAGCCTGACCTCTCTGAACTCCACATGCCTGCTGTAACCAGTGCTGTTGGGCAATCATGACACAGATGACATGAAGTTGAAGAGACAGAGCAGTAGACACACTCCTTGCTGTGTAAGATATAAAGCTGCTACATGGTAGCATATGTTGGGGAGTCAGACAGCAGGGTCCTTGGGTCTTGAAGGCTAAGCCGTCAATTAGAAAGTCCCTCACTAGTGAGAGACTCTGCCTCCAAAAAATAGTGAGAAGCACCTAACATACATAACCCACCCCCCCACTCCTGCACACAAAACTCATATGAAAACTGAGTATGGTTTCCCAGAACAGTTTCATAACATACAATAGTCTCAAACCTGAGTGCAGAAGGTGTTTCCTGCATTGTTCAGTAACACCATATGGTGCAGGGACCTGTGTTGTACAAAGTCATCCCTAGAGCAGTGGTTCTTAACCTTCTGAATACTGGGACCCTTTAATACTGCTCCTTAGGCTATGATGACCCCCAACCATAAAATTATTTTTGTTACTACTCCATAACTAATTTTGCTACAGTTGCAAAGTAAATACCTGATGTGCAGGATATCTTCTATGTGACCCCTGGGAAAGGGCTCACAGTTTGAGAACCACTGGCCTAGTGTGTTCAGAATCAAGGCCACAATGAAATCATATGGCACAACACAGGGAAGTGCTGCAGGAAACACAGATTCATTGTGTGTTCACTTTTGGATTTGGTTTTGGTTGTAGAATATTTAAAAACCTTTTACTCTTTCGGAGTAATCCATGACCACCATATCCATGACCCACATATTTAAAAGCTAGGGTCTAGGCTAAACTGTGAGCCACTAGAAGAAGAAAGAGTTAGGTACACTGATGCACTCATTGTCACTCATTCCTGATTGCTGTTCTATGGTTTAAGTCTAAACTCTGTGGGCAGTTTCAGATATGGCACACACAATGCCAATAAAAGATGTAGGCTCAAAGCCTTAACAATTCAGACACTATGAATGTTCCTCTGGAGGGAGACATCGATGATGCTAGCATGATTTGGAAGGCCCTAGGGTAATTAAAATATTCTAGAATAACTATCTGTTTCTTTCATGTGGATACTTGTATGTGTGTGCTAATGTTTAATGGGGAAAATATTATTTCATTCATAATGTCTAATTAGCCTATTTAAAAGCCATAATTGAATAAGAAGTGGTGATATCAAAGAAAAACACTGAATAAAGTGAATTTGGGTTCTTAAAGATCAGAAAAGGCCATTGTGACTTAGAGAGATCTACACAAGGAGCAGTAGTAATTTTCAAGATTTATAGAGTTTTCCATGTTAAACTTTCTCTATCATTTTTAGTTGCTAGAAAATTTTATATCTTTCATGCAATTTCATGATTCATAATCCTCTGGGGAGCTGCAGTGAAATACTTCCCCCCAAGGAGAAGGATAAGACCTTCCAATATCCACAAATGTTTGTAAGCTAACCTGCATTCACCTTGATGGTGGCTCCCCTTTCTGCCTTAAGGATAGAAGGAAATCATCCCTGTAAATTCCTCCTTCAAGCACGCACTGGCTTTGCTTTGAGAGATTATAAACCTGGAGCAAACTAATCATAGCTAGTTCTAGAACAATCCAGCCATACTATAAGATTTGTAGGTTCTTTTCTAGATGGTCACACAGCACCTCAGAACTTGAATATTTCTGAACATTCTAAGATGACATTGAGTCTGAGTGCCACTGTAAACTTGCTGTCCCAAGCACGGTGACTTTGTTAATGCTCTAGTGACTAGAAAACTCTGTGAGTTTCCACTAAACAACAAACTTAAATGCAGAGACCCTGCAAAGTGTTAAATATGAAATAAATTTTAAAATAGCATATTTTTTGTTGACCTTTTGGTTCTGGCATTTTCCTCTTCCATTAGTATGGAGGTAAAACTCAGACATAAGCCAATACATTTCATATTTGTTTTTCTGGTCCATATAATTGTTAAAGTGCTCTTACATTAGAAAACTTCATCTAGTAGGGTTCTAAGCAGGGTAAGAGGGCACATGAAGATTTGCATATCTGAAATAAAAAATACAACTGATCTTGCCATGAGTTGTCTAAAGATAAGTTTCATTAACAAGAAGCAAATGACTTAGAAGCCACGGTTCACATGAGAAAGGCATTACGTTGAGTAAATAATGGGCTGTTGATCCAGTATGGCTGATGTGCTGTGTCTGTGAGGCTTATTTCTACATTGTGAACACTTTGAGGTCATGTTAGCCATATACAAGGTCCAGTGTTTACGATGTTATGAGCAGCCACTTCTGTTTCTTACCTCCTTAACCAAAGAGTGTATGTTGAGGCTTATCTGCACTTAACTTCTATTTCATTCTCATGACCATAGTGTTCACTAAAAGATATTGGTTCTTGGGTTTAACATTTCTTAAACATTTCTAATTGGCCATTTTCCATACCTTGGGAGTATATACCTTAATGGCGATTCACTAGCTCCACTTAGCCAATGTCACCCAGGGGTGTTAGATGAAGTTTACACAGAGGCAGTGTGTCCACCCACTCTGAACTAGTGTAGGGCACGGTGGAGGAGCCACCTCCATGAAGCCAAGCCCAGGTTTCCCAAATCTCTACACATAGAAATAATCATGTGTTAAAATTCCCGAAGTCAAAAGACCTGCTCACAGAGAAAACAACTGCAGTCATTATTCTTCAGCCTAAGAATTTCCTAATCAGATTAATCATATTTAGCACTTCTGAAAGCTGTGGAGAATTACCTAGGGTTTATTAAACAAATGGTTGCCTCTCAAGTCACTTACACACAAGGACACAACAGACAAAATGTTTGTAAGACAGATGGATTTAGAGCTTGAAGTGTGGGGTATTTTGCATGACTAAAAGGAGAAAGGTGATTGGTTTCGTTATCCCATAGATAAGACTTTTGTTTATTTACTTTTAGATGCATAACTTTCAGCCTCACCAGCCATTCTTTCTGCTCAGAAGAGTGGAAACAGAGCTTCCTAAAGACGTTATTGCAGCTTTGTAGGAAAATGTAGGTATGCACTCGGATTCTTTCATTTGATGAAACCTCTTCCCTCCCTTTCTCTTCTGATGAACTGACTCTGCTTTGGTGCCAGAATAAAACCACTTTGTTTGTTCTGTTGTGAGCACTACATTCATACAGAAAACATCTGCTTTCTACTGTCCAAAGACATCAGTGTTGTTAATAGGGCATACACCTTCTCAGGCACTCTTCCCGGAAATTGGATTACAATGTTAGGGAAAATAATTCCCATCCTAGATTATAGCAGTGAGTTCCCTAGAACTGGAGCTTTGAAAAAGAAGGTACTCCATTATAATAGTATAAAATCGTGGTTTTGATAGCACTCTGAAACATGCACAGCCCTGTGCTGGCAGTCGCTCCTCTTCTGTGGTCTTCAGAACACGTGCATTACTACTCTGAGTTTTCCGGAAGTGAGACAACTTTATGGTAATCATATGCAAAATGTTTCTCGGGGTGTTTTTTGTGCAGTTTACTTTTTTATGAGTCTGTTAAAAATTGAAGAGAAGCCTTGTTGACATTTTATATGCTTGTTTTTCTTTCAAAGGGAAATTGGAGGATTTTTTTAAATTTTCATATTGAAGATGATAAAAGGTGAAATAACATCATAATTCTTATCTTGTTCCATTTGATATTTGGTTGTTTTAGTCTCTTTTTATGAGTTTTATTCATCTTCTAACCAGTCTTGTATATATCATTTTTTATATACAAAAAGATTTATTTTATTTTTTCTATTTTAAAGAATGTGCCTGAAGCTAAAGCAGCCATTTAGGTAGAAACTGGACCAAAAGATAAAAATTCTTAAAATATAGCCTTTAAAAATTGTTAATAAGTGTTATGAGTATTTTAAATATCATCACTTCAATATTTTAAGTATCCCAACAAGGGATTTTGGTGAGTACTTTATTCCCTAAGAAAATTAAATTAATGGTCATATGGTCATCTGGCCTTGTCTGTATTTGACTATCAGTCACATTGATTCCCTCCCAATGTGCTTGGAAAATTAATATTGTTTATTTATGTTTGTATGTGTATCTGGGTGAAGACATGCACATACTTCATCTCATATGTGGCAGTCAGAGACCACATCCACCTTGTTTGAGACAAGATCTCTCTAGCTATTTACCCTCGAGTTTCACACTGCAGGTTAGTTGGCTTGCTAGCTTCCAGCACTCTTCTTATCTTACAGTAGGAGTTCTGAAATTACAGACACAAGTCACTACAGCTGTATTTTTGTTGTTGTTGTTGTTGGTGGTGGTGGTGGTGGTTGTGGTAGTGGTGTGATTGTTGTTTTTAAATGATCTTCAAAGATCCAAATTCACCAAGCTTGGGTGGCAAGCTTTTACTGACCGAGGTGTCTTCTCAACCCTAAATGGATACTGTTCATGTGAGGATATATGAGTGTACCCATTTACTAATTTATATTTCTGCATTCAGTGTTTACATTTCTGTAGCTCTCCAAATAGTTTACTAATCCTGGCTATTTCTTGACTGATTCAAGCACTACTCCTGTGATTTCTTAGGAAAAATCTATTTATGACATTTGGGTTACAAGTCATTAGGTTTAACACAGTTCTTACTTAGTTAATTATTGACTTATACATCTAGGTTCCACTGCAGGGGAACAAGTGATCTGTTACTCAACAAAAGGTTACTCTCCTTAGTTGTATTTATCTAATCAGCATCTATCAAGTGCCTTCTGTGCCCCAAACTAAATATACATACATATGCATACAAGTGTGTGTGTGTCCAAGCTTATGCATGTATCCTTACATGTACAGGAGTACATGTTTATATATGTGTGTGTATGTATACAAATATATATATATATATATATATATACATAAATATAAGCATATGCATCTATATATGTGTATAAGCATATACATATATTGAAAAGCCATTTTTTATTCATTTACTGTTGTATTAGAAATGTAAGACTTAGGAAATTATCAAAAAAAAAGGCAAATGAGTTCTTTCTAAATGGCAGGCATGTGGCAGCTAGGAGAGGAGGGGTGGGCATGGGGGCCATTGTCAACAGAGTATTTGGTATTACAGATGAAAGCATGGAAAAATAAAACAACAATGAGCTACTGAGCCAGCCAATTATTACTATCACAGCTATTCTTATGAAATGATCTTACTCTGCTTTTGGCTTAGGCCACACATTTCAGTACCTCATTCCCATTCCTTCTTTGAAATGACTTCACTTGGCTTGTGTATTAATTTGATGTCTTGAGTTTCCTGAAATAAGAGATTGACTTGACCTGTCACTAGTGCCCAGGAGACTGTACCCCACGCCACATCAGCAAATGAGCGTTAGCTCTAACCTTATATGGTAAAGCCCAGCACAGGAGCACAACACCATCCTTGTGTTTCCAACTCCCAACACCTCATTAACTATGGCACCACATAAGGTCATAGAACCAGGAGAGTAACTTTGGAAAGTTTATAAACATCACAGAGAACATTCTCACGGGTGTCTGAGGCTGCATGCATCACTTCTTGGGGTCAAGCAAAGTTCTTTCCTCCAGACAGCTCACCCTCCATTTGCAAGAGGAGGCAGGCTGCCCATGTTCTCCATCCCAGCACTCACCCCCCACCGCCCCAGCAGCTGAGCATGCCTGCCAGCCTGTCACCAAAAGAAGATTGATTGCCCCTTAAAAATGTCCCTCATAAGCTTCACCAATCTGGATCTTTTCCCAGTCCCTGGGATCTTAGAGTCTGACCTTCACCATGAGGTGCTGGTACCACACAACCCCGGAGACTCCTGGGAACCAGATTTTCAGTCACAGATACCTAAAAATCTATGAAAAAAATGAATGGGGACATGGCTCAGTCAGTAAATTCATGCCATTCAAGTATTAGGACCTATGTTCAGTCCCCAGTACCGACATAAAAAGTTGGTGGCATATGTATCAGTGATGTGAAAGCTGAAGCAAGAGGATCCCTGGGGCCACTAGTTAGCCAGCCAAGCCATGGTCAGCATCACCTGTGCCAGCCCCCCAAGTGGGCATGGTCGTCAGCATTTCCCCCTACAAGAGTCTCTCAAAAGACCAGATGAATAGCTCCTAAGGAAATACCCAGGGTTGAACTCTGGCCTTCACATACATGCACACAAACCCAGAGGGAGAGAGAGAGAGAGAGGGAGAGAGAGAGAGAGAGAGAGAGAGAGAGAGAGAGAGAGAGATCTAGGCAATCATAATCACTAGTTCCAAAGACCTTGCCCTACGTGGCCCCAGGAGGAGCTTATTCAACTCCCCCAAAGTCTGTTATCCTTGGTCATTAGACTGAATGATGGCGTTCCTCTTATAACTGCCTCTTGGTAATGCCCTCCTAATTAGTCTCCTTCCAGTGGGAACATTCCAACACAGAATTTAAGGTCACAGGATGGGAACCCTCCTGATTGTTCTTCCTTTCCAGAGCCATGCTGTTAGAAGGCTGTATCCTAGACAGTCTGAATCACAACAGTACGTTGGCTTTGTCCTAAGATAACAAACATATTACTTACTTTTCTATTGTTATGGCATCATAACCAAGACAACTTATCAGAGAAATGTTATTTTGGCTTATAGTTCCAGAAATAGAGTCCATCATGGCAAGAGCGTGTGGCAGATTTGGGGACAGAGACAGGAAGAGGAGTGATCACCTCTTCAAATTCGAGCACAAAGCAAAGAGCAAACAAAAAGTGGGATGAGACTATAGTAGCCAAAGCCCAACTTAGAAGTACTTCTTCCAGCCAGGTTCCAACTGCCAAGGGTTCCCCAACTTTCTCTAACAGCACCAACAACTGAGGATCAAGTTCAAATACCCGATCCTAAGGGATACATTCCCCATTCAAACCATAGCATCACGTTGAGGTGCCAGGTATACTAGTGAAGTCATCAGCATGGGTGCTGATGAGAGTAAAGCCACGTTAAAGTGCCATGCAGACTAGTGAAGTCATCAGCATGGCTGCTGATGAGAGTAAAGCCTCGCTAAATTCCTTCCCCTATCCATTTCTAAGCATATTAGAGTGAGAGGGCAAATCTTCCACCCATTTTACTCATCATATTGGGCTGTTAACTCTTTTGCTTCAAGTTTAAACTCATTATTTGAACTGTAGTGGATTCAAATAGCCACAAAAATGGTTTGTGCTTTATAGAACTTCTGTAGGTTGCCTCTCTACTCTATCTTTGTAAGTTTTAGCCGATTAGGGATGGTTTTGTACTATTAGGGATGGTTAAGTACTATTTTTCTAATATTAAATTTATGCTACAGTAAAACTGGGAAGATAAAGATATTTCATATACCCTATATGTGTATATGTATATGTATACATACAGATATATAGATGTGTGTGTGTGTGTGTGTGTGTGTGTGTGTGTGTGTGTGTGTGTGTGTGTGTGGCCTCCCAGAACCTTAAGTGTGTATTACAATTGAACCCATGCTGACAGGTCAGGATTTTCACCAGTTCAAACTTCACTTTAGGGTGTATTAATTCTTTGTGTTTGAACAAGCATATAATAAATACTTTTCCCCTTTTGATTTCACTCTTATTTTAATCATTTCCCTTCAAAGTCTCTCTAACCCACATAATTTTACACTATTTTAGAAAACATACATAGCAAATAGTGCCTCATCTCTATGTCAAAATCCAACAAGGTTGCAGGCAGCCTCAGCCTGTTGGAGGAAGACTTCTTGCCATCTTCTAACCTGCCTCCAAAATGGGAGGTGTGTTTCTTAACTAAAAGCACACTCTTTCTGTGATTTGGGCAGCATCTTCCAAAAAGAAATGAGGAGATGGTAATGAGAGAGCCTGGGGCTGGTCAGATAGAATTTGGACCCCAGTCTAGCATCTTGTTGTTGAGTGTCCCAGGGCCAATTACCTAACTTTGCTTCAATTTATTAATCCATAATATGGAAGACTTGAGAATTACTTAGCGAGTTGGCGAATTAAGAAATGTCGAATTAGCAGTGGCTGGAATGTACTGTGTTTAAGTAGCAGCAGTGAGGGCTGGGGGGACATTGGGCATTCCTGAGGAGAGAGCTCTCCGTCTTCACTCTTCTCTCCCACCAGCACCTCATCTAACCCAGGGCCTCATGCAAGCTATCAAGTGCTTCGTCTCTACCTAGATTAGCCTCCTCTTCCTACTCTCCTCTCTCCTTCTTGTTCTGTTCTTGTCTCTTCTTTTTCCATTCCTTTGTTTTTGTCCTTCTTGTCTTTTCTCTTTTTTCCTTCCTTCCATAACTAAAGCACTTTGCTAACCTGCTCCTCATACTGCCTACGCTGTCCCTATCCTATCCTGTAGCCTGAAGTCTTAGCTAGGTATGATTTCACCACATTGCCTAGAACATCGCTGTCTGAAAGCTGGTTCTCCCATTCTTTTGTCAGCTAATGGTGGTATTGGCTCTGATAGTATCAATTCCCTCTTTCCTATAAACTCACTGAACCCAAAACAATCTTGCAACATTGAGCTATTTTTGGAACTGAACTTGGTCAACCTTCATTTGTTTTAAGTCCCCATTCTATACATGAAAATTTCATTCATTGCTCCAAATTTCCATGATATCAGACCTCCCAACTGGCCCCTCCAAGTTCGTCTAGGTCCAGCATCAGAGACATTTTATCACATATGAACCTAGATGTACAGCTGAGTGTGCCTGTTGGTGCTTGTCATGTAACCTTATTAATGCCTTTGGCCTCAGAAGGGAACACAGCATTAGACAAGGCTATCACCAGGTTTTACAGTCTCCACCTCCATAATATGAACTGCAAAGAGGGGAGAAAAAGAGTCATTTGCATAAGGCAATACACTGAAGCTTGATCTCCATTAGTCCCCAGTCTGACTACTTTGTAGAAAAGTCAGTGACGAGTACAGGTTCTGAAAGTGACTTCAAAAGAAGGAAGTTAAAGGAGGGGAGGGGAGAAGAAGGAGGGGGAGAGAGAGGGAGTAGAGATAAATAGGCTGTGAAGACAGGAAGTAGAAATAAACGCACTGCACTAGATCATAGCTATGTTTCTAGAGAGTCCTAGAAATTATAAAAGCAGAAGACTTTTTGTCCACAAATTACATGGAAATCAGCCTACAGACTCCCTGTCAATCATGTAGTGATTTAATAGACATGGATTATGCTCACACCACTTTAGTCTTCATTTTATTTCTGTTTAATTTGATTTTAGCAAGAATCTGCTAGTTAGCAACATTAAAGCTTGGCGCCCACAATGCAAAACAAATGGTGTGTGCCTCTGTGTGTGTGTGTGTGTGTGTGTGTGCGTGTGTGTGTGCGCGCGCGCACACACACACACACACACACACACAGGCACACACAATACCGACAAACACAAGCCAGAAACTGAGCCTGGCTCATATGTAGTGAGCTCACTGCGGCTAACTGAGTGCACACATTACAACATCCACAACATTTCAGACAAATTCACTTGAAAATCTTTTTCCTAAAGGGCTCTAATGTCAATAAAACTGCAAAAACCCTGGCTTGGGATATGCTTCTTGCTTTTTCTCCTATTAAATAAAGTATGTGGTACCTGTGATTTTCCCTCGAAGCTCATTCCCTCATTCTCTTGTCCTGGTAGTTTGAAAGTTAAGATCAAAAGAGATGGCGACTAGAGGGAGAGTTGGCATGCTGACTCACCTGCTGCAATGTCTCAGACAATTTGCTCAACCACTCAAAAGTATTGACTTAAATCATTACAAAGTGAGAAATCTGGATTGCACCATCATCCCATTTGCTTCCACCCATTTGTCCGTAAATGTTGATGAAATGAAGGTTTCTGAGTGGAGCACAGAGCTAGGACTTGTGGCTGGAAGGATGCTGTTAAGGGCATTCTTTCTGTTATAGACCTGGTTCTTTCCACTCCCAGCTTATCCCAAACTGTTGGCTTTGTGTGCCTGTGCCCGTGTGCACTGTACACCCACATTTAATGCCACCAAAGTCCCATGTGTGAGAACTTCAGGACACTATTCTCTAAAGTGGGTCTACTATGGGGACATTGAGAAAACCATCATTGCCCTTTGATTATAATCAGTCCAAGGAAATACAATTTGGAGACATAAATTTTTTCCATACTTGTTAATATGTTTATTCATACATATTTAAAACACCCAGAAGCACAGCTCTTCAATGGAAACTGTGACTGCAGCAGAGCTGACAGAAGTCACACACACAGACAACCAAGAGTCTAATAACCACTTCATCAATTTGAGTGGGTTTGTTTGTTTTATTTTATTATTATTATAGTTTTGGTTTAAGTTTGATTTGAATTTTGCAAAATCAGGAATTTTTGCCTATTTATTTAAATTCCTTAATTACTACTCATTTACATATCCATCCCCCACCCATTATCTACCCTCCCATCCTCCCATGTTCCCCACCAACCCCCTCCAATCCATCCCCAAACTCCTCCCCAGGGATAGTGAGGCCCTCCACCAGGGACCTTCAAAGTCTGTCATATCGTTTGGGGGAGGGCCTAGGCCCTCCTTGCTGTATCTGGGCTGCAATAGTATCCCTCCATAGGGAATGAGCTCCCAAAGTCCATTTGTGTTCTAGGCTTGAAGACTGGCTCCCCTGTTAGAGGTCCCATAGACTGTCTTGGCCTCCTAGCTGGCACCCACATTCAGAGGGCTTGGTTTGGTCCAATGCTGTTTCTGCAACTTTATGACTAGGGTATTCATGCTCTCACTAGGTCAGATCAACTGTTTCTGCAGGATTCTGCAGCACTGTCTTGGCTTCTTTGCTCCTCCCTCCTCCCTCTTCATAATTGGATTCCAGGGTTATGGTTCAGTACTTAGCTGTGGGTGCCTGTTTCTGCTTCAAACAGTTACTGGATGAAGGCTGTAGGAATGGTAACCAAGGTAGACACCAATCTCATTATAGGGGAAGGGAATCAATGGCATTTTCTCCACCACTGCTTGGAGTCTTAGTTGGGGTCATTCCTGTGGATCCCCTAACATTTCCCTTGTGCCAGACCTGTCTCCAAACCTGTACTGTCTCCCTCTATCAAGGCATCTCCTTTCTTGCCCTCCTCCATTCCTCCCTGTCTCAGGCCTCTTGTTCTCCTCCCCCCCATTCTACCCTTCCCACCTCCTTCCTCTCCATCCACGCCCTGTGATACCACTTTGTTCCAGAGGCAGTTCCATCCATTTGCCTTGTTTGTCTTTTCGTGATTGGGTTACCTCGCTCAGAATAGTTTCTTCTAGTTCCATCCGTTTGCCTGTGAATTTCAAGATTCAATTTTTTTATTTGTTTTGTTTTGTTTTGTTTGTTTTTGCTGAGTAGTACTCCATTGCGTAAATATACCACATTTTCTCTATCCTTTCTTCAATTGAGGGGCATCTAGGTGGCTTCCATATTATGGCTATTAAAAATAATGCTTCCATGAACACAGTTGAACATATGTCCTTCTTGTATGAATGTGCATTCTTTGAGTATATGCCCAAGAGAGGAATTGCTGGATCTTGAGTTAGACTGATTCCCATTTTCCTGAGAAACCATCATACTGATTTCCAAAGTGGTTGTACAAGTTTGCACTCCCACCAGCAATGGAGGAGTGTTCCTCTTTCTGCACATCCTCTCCAGGATAAACTGTCATTGGTGTTATTGATTTTAGCCATTCTGACAGGAGTAAGATGGTATCCCAGAGTGGTTTTGAGCTGCATTTCCCTGATGGCTAAGGATGTTGAGCACTTACTTTCTCAATGTTTGTGCTACTGGTGCTATGTTCAGAAAGCAGTCTCCTGTACCAATTTGTTCCAGGGTACCACCTACCTTCTCTTCTAGGAAGTTTAGTTGGCTGGATTTACGTTGAAGCCTTTGATCCATTGGGATTTAAGTTTTGTGTATGGTGATAGATATGGATCTATCTGCAATCTTCTACATGTCCGAATCCAGTTATGCCAACACCATTTGTTGAAGATGCTTTCTTTTTTCTATTGCATAACTTTAGCTTCTTTGTCAAAAATCAGGTATTCATAGGTGTGTGGGTTAATATCAAGGTTTTCAGTTCAATTCCATTGGTCAACCTGTCTATTTTTGTGCCAATACCAAGCTGTTTTCAGGACTATGGCTCTATAATAGAGTTCGAAGTCAGGGATGGTGATGCCTCTGGAAGTTCCTTTATTGTACAGGCTAGTTTTGGCTATCCTGGGTTTTTTGTTTTTCCATATGAAGTTGAGTATTGTTCTTTCAAGGTCTGTAAAGAATGTGTTGAGATTTTGATGGGAATTGCACTGATCTGTAGATTGCTTTTGGCAAGATTGCCATTTTTACTATGTTGATTCTCCCTATACAAGAGCATGGGAGATCTTTCCATTTTCTGGTATATTCTTTAGTTTCTTTCTTTAAAGACTCAAAGGGATGCACTCTTGGCCTGTACATAAGGGGGAGGGCCTAGACCCAGCCCAGGATCATGTGGTGAACTTTGGGGAGCCACCATCAAGGGCCCTACCCTGCCTGGGGAGTAGAGGGTGGATGGGGTGGGCAGGTGGGGGTTGGGGGAAGGCTGGGATAGGGGAGGGAGAGGGAGAAGGGATTGACAAGTGAAGCAAGCTTGTTCCTAATTTGAACTAATAAAAAACAATAAAATAAAAAAATAATAAAAAAGACTCAAAGTTCTTACTATACAGGTCTTTTTTGTTTTTTTGGTTAGTGTTACCCCCAAGATATTTTATGTTGTTAGTTACTATTGTAAAGGGTGATGTTTCTCTGACTTCTTTCTCAGTGCATTTATCATCTCTATATAGTAGGGCAACTGATTTTTTTGAGTTAATCTTGTATCCTGCCACTTTGCTAAAGATGTTTATCAGCTGTAGTAGTTCCCTGGTAGAGTTTTTCTGGTCACTTTTGTAAACTATCATATCATCTGCAAATAGTGAAAGTTTGACTTCTTTCTTTCCAATTTGTATCCCCTTGCTCTCCTTTTGTTGTCTTATTGCTCTAGCTAGAACTTCAAGTACAACATTAAAGAGATATGGAGATAGTGGATGCCTTGTCTTGTTCCTGATCCATCAATGTAACCCACCATATAAACAAACTGAAACAGAAAAACCACATGATCATCTAGCTAGGTGCTGAAAAAGCTATTGACAAAATCCAACACCCCTTCATGATAAAGGTCTTGGAGAGATCAGGAATAACAGGAACATACCTAAATATGATAAAAGTAATACACAGCAAGCCAACAGCCAACAGCCAACATCAAACTAAATAGAGGGAAACTCAAGGAGACATAAATTTTTAAAATTGTACTTTGTTTTCTTACTACACAGCTGAACTTGACAATGACTCTGTAGTGTCGAATGTAAAGCTCACAGGGAATTAAAGCAAAATTACCTCCCCATGCCAATGCATCAAGCTAGCATTCATTTTGCATCTTCTTCTTTAAGCGTAACAGGTAGGTGTTGGAACTATTTACCCTGTGTTTTTAACCTCTTGCAGCTGGGAGAGGGGGTGCACTTATTTAATTAGTGTGGCATTGAGTTCATTGAGTAAAAAATGTAGACGAAGCAACAGCTGAACAATATTCTTTGTCATCTTGGAGAAGAAGCAGAGGCTGTCTTCAGAGCATTCTTTTCATACTTTGTGGCTCTAAAAGTAGCCAGTTAATTAGATTCCATGGTTACAGCTATTGTTATATCTGCTTACTTGAAGTGTAAAGATAATCATCAATTGTACACTCTTGACTACGCTATTAATGGCTTTAATACCCCCATTGTGTTTACACTTCGAATTGTAAGGAACACTTAGCTATTGTGGTTTTTTTACTCCTAGTAACTCGGCGAAGGCTGCTTCCCTCCCATGCTCTTGCCATTTCATCCTGCAGTATTAAGTGTTGTTTTTCTGGTGAGGTCTTGAAATGTGGGGCATTATGTATGAGTTATGCTAATTTGTTAGGGCAATGAATACATTAATTTCATTAGTAAATGGCCTCAAAGCAATAATTACCAGTGTAGGTGTGTCAAAAGCGATCATGCTCAGCTCTTCCAGTTAATTATTAAGATTTTGTTCTGAGGGGCCCAGATTTGACATCCAGCTTCATGTTAGCCATAAATAAAACCCTGAAGTATGCAGGGATGAGAAAATGAAGCCAGAATCTTGTTCTGTGCTCACATACATCCCCCTTCTGTCCAATTGTTACTGCCAACAAGATGCCAAAATAATCACCGGGTCAGTGACATAGAGTTTTAGTGCCCCACAAAAGCACGGTTATTACAAAGAGCAGCCATGCTTCTCCGTACTCTTATTGGCCTCCCATAGCTGGGTTGTAAGGTAGCTAAAAAACATGAAAATGACTTGCTAAGATGAATTCTGCTGAAAAGTGTTATCCGCAGTTCATTCCTCTTTACACCAAAACTCACTTTTTAAAAAATTAATAGCATTTTCTCCTAATGGATTAATTGGCTCTGGGAGTCTGCTGTATTATTATACACTGAACCATTTGCTGCTGAGAAGTAATAGTAAAGCCTATATCCTAGCATTCATTTCCACAAAAGTCTGTCATTCTTTTTATAATGATACACCTGTTGGAACCATTCAGTGCCTCTCCATTTGCTAAAATTATGTGAAGGGTCATTTCAATCTGAGCTGTCACTCAGGCTGTTTATGGAAGATTGGAATATAAGCCAAGCTCGGTGTCCTGGGTTCCACTCTAATGGAAAAATAATACTCTCAAGAATTTTTGGAGAAAAGGAATGCCTTGGAGTTTGAGAGGCAGATGACGTGTGTGTGGAAGGAGGGAGCATGTGAGCCAAAGCAGGGAAGAGAAGAGGCCAACACTGGGCAGGATGGTGGAAGCATCAAGAAGAATCTTTTGCTGTAAGAGTCCAGTGCTTCTCAAAAGATCTCTGTTATTTCATCAGAGGTCATTCTCAAAGCAGTCTCCAACACCGCCCTTATCATAAAAATGGTGGTGCTCAGATGGTGCTGACCTGCCTGGAATTCAGTTTTCTAGTTCTAGATTCTTCCTGTCTGGTAAGGAATGGCAGTCCTTCTGTCCTCCTGAACAATTGTCCACACTCTGACCTCATCACAATGTCTAGCTTCCCCTCCTTGTCTTCGGCTTTGACCTGACATCAAACCTGCTGTTGCTGATGTGTTTTGTTTTTAAACACTTCTGAACCTCAACCATAACCCTGAAATCTGAGCCAGACTTTTGTATGTAACAAATTATCCTAAGTCCAGGGTTTGGACAAATGGGGGTGTTTCACCCCAAAGATGTGTGGGTAATGGATTGAATGATGTTAATATCAAGGATCAGAGTTGCTTGGACAAAGTAGTCAGTTTGGCAATGTCAAAAGGCGATTTTTCATCCTCCTTTTAAAATTTATATGAGATTCCGCACTTTCTAAGTGGCTCTAGTTGATATGAGGAGAGTTTAGACATTATTTAAAGATACTTGATTGACACTAATTTATTTTAAATGGAATCTTCAGTGGTAATCTTGATTTGCTCAACTATCAGCCACATTTGAAACATGTTTACTGACACTAACTGCTGTTTTTGTGAAATGTTCATGGAAAAAGTTAGAGGTGATGGCAACCTCTTCTTACATAAGACATTAAGATTCCACTTGTTCATTTAAAGGGAGCATTTGGACCAAAAGAAGTTACACTATGTCTGTCATATACTGACTGATACCAGGCACTGGCAAGTGTGTAGTGCACCGTCTATGTAGCCATCCATAGAAGTCCTGTTCAAGCAGACGAGGGAATCTAAGCTCTGCCATTTACACTCTTCAAGAACTGGGACATGTCACATGATTCTAAGGCAGAGTCACCAATCCACTGATGCATGTCTTCCGTTGTGCATTATTCTCCAAAGCAGGTCATTGGACACACAAATAGAAGGGCTGAGGGACCAGCAAGGGTTTCTTGCCCATTAGATCCTAGAACATAACTTCGTTCCATGAGCAAGAACCTCAAGGGCCACCCTGGAGGAACCATACTGTCTCTGATTGTACCCCCTCCAGCCCATCTTATCTTAACACTACACAACTACAGAGATATTGGATGTGAACCAGCAGTCTTCGCACCCAATATCTTCTGGATGCCAAGAGCGCTGTCCCATGAAGACCACCATACTGCCTGTGCAGAGAGTCCCATTCTGCCCAGTTTGGCCAATGGAAAGGTGGCTCCTTGAGAAGAGGCCAAAAAAAATGCCATGTTTTGTTAACAAGGTTGGAATGTGACTCTAGGACTTGTTAAACAAAGTGTCTCTCTGCTTACTCAGAGGGATTTAGGTGAAATCTGAAATTCTGAATTTTAAATTAATATTTGTGGCACAAGTTAATACACTTAAGTAATGCAAAGAAACTGAGTGAAAGATGCGGTTGGCACCTATGCCCCACCAGAAACTCATTTACTAACAGAATCCAACCCTAAGTAAAATAAACAGCTTTGGTTCTACTGACATTTTATAACCACCTTAAGGGAAAGGTGGAGAGGAGAATTGGGTTTCCATGTGGATTTAATTCAAGAACTTCCCAGGAAACTGCTTGAAGGCAATACAGTAGTGAGCCAACTTTGTTCTGCTAAGTCACAAAAAAATACACTCTACTGAATAGAGGGGATCAAACACAGCTGCAGAGAGGAAATTTAGAATTATCATCTCACCACTATCAGAAGGTCCTTTATGTTTATAGCTTCATAAAAGTTCACAGTTAGAGCGTTTGCTGCCAACTAATAAAAAAGTAATGAAAATTTTTGCAGATTTTTTTGTGTGTAGACAGCAGTTATCGAATCCCTAAATCCTGATAAATTCATATATTCAAAAATATTTGAGGCAAAAATGCCCATGAATTTATTTGAGATCTCTTCAAAGGTATAGGTCTCAACCTCATTAATGGACAAGGAACAACAATATTGTTTGGTTGTATATCCATATGCATTCTACAATATATTCTGGCTTTTGTATTGCCTGAATATGATTAGGATAGTTGTAACGAAGCACTGATATTTCAGGATGGATGCCATTAAGAAATAATAAATTAAAACCTTGTCTTTTTTAATGCCCTTCGTGTGTGTGTGATGACCCGGGCGTCCCTGGATTCTGTGTCTTTTCTTGATTATGAAGGAAATCTCTTCTACTCCTTTTTTTTTCTTAAAAACAATATTTGAACAGGGAGCTTTTGTATTTCCTGTACTCAACACATCTATCCACGTGAAGAACACGATTCCTATGTGAGGAATGACAGGGAACACATGGAAAAGCCTTAAAAAATATCCCCCCTCCTATTTTCTTTGCTCGGGGTTCTTCTCTCAGTGACTTTTTTTATGTGAAAGCGCAAACACCCTCCGTGTGTTTCATAAGTTCCTCATGTCTCCCTTCCTGTTCACATTGCTCTCTCGGCCCTGCACCTTCACCTGGCCTGGTCCAGCTAGTCAGCTTTTGCCTCAAACAGATTGCCCCTAACCTTTACTTTTCATTAGAGCTCAAGGCAGGAGGCAGTGGGGGAGGAGGAGAGTGGAAATTGGAGGTGTTTCAAACGTCTGCACTACATTATGCCAGTGTATGAAAAAGTCATAGACTTTGAAATGAAAGGTGAAGTACGGGGCTTGGGATGTGGCATTAAAATTCATTGCTGCCAAGAGCTCATAAAAATCTGTATATATCTGCTGCTCTTATTATTTACAAAAATAATTATATGACAATGCTTCCTCTCTACTTAATTATTTGTGTCCATAAGGACACTTAGCTGTTATTATTTTATTGTCATTAGTGCTATTATTTATGAAATCTAAACATCAGTTGTGTGCTATGTACCAGCCACTATCTTAACATATTTTGCATATGGTATCTGTGAATCTTTGTGACAACTACTATATCTAGGTTTAAGGATCTAAATAGGAAGTAAAGTTGGTAACTTCCACAATGTTGTGAAGCTAGAGGGTAATAAGGAGCTACTGATCCCTGCCCAGGTCAGTAAGATCAAAGTCCAATGTCTTAACTAGTTCACTCCATAAATCATTGTCATCCCTATATTAAATAAGTAAATAAAAAGTAAGCTTTTACTGCTCAAGAAATCAAGGCTGAAAGAAACAATTAACTTATAAATGTCACATAGTTATCCCACGGTGGGCTCTGGAATAGAAAACACACATTTCTGAACATGGCCCACTGCCTTGACTGCAACACCATGTCATCTGAACTCTTTTGATGACCCTTTCTTTGGGAGTGGTTATTAACATTGGAAAGCTTGAACGACCATGATGGAAGCCTAGATTAGCACTGACTGCATTTTTTTATTAACAAAAATATAAGCTTCCCCATGAGAGCTACTGCCTGGGAGGTATGAAAGAAATATCCAGACAGAGGATCAAAATAAAACAAACCCAATTTAAAAGCCCTCCTTTTACCATGAATTCGGTGTGCCAGAGGTCAGACCAAACCCCTGGGTGCAAATGAAGCTGAGTACATCTCTTGCTTAACACAGATGTTTCACTCTCCTGCAACAAGCACTTCTTTGGTAACAGGATTCTATTATATATAAAATGGAAATGCTACCAGCTTGGGGTGATTTTGCAAATTTCCAGAACTTTTGAATTTTTCCCCCAGTGAACATGAGAATCAAGTAGAAACAAGACACACACTCATGCACACTCACACATACACTTTCACACACTCATACATGCTCACGTTTTCACACACGTGTGCGCGCACGTGAGCAGTTACTAAAGAACTTTCCAGAACAGCTTTCCTGGTCCCCACCATGCTGCTTGCATCCTGTCCTATGGAGATAGATACCAGAATGACAAACCACCTACATACCCCTCCAAGTTGTCCATTGTTCTGACTTTGCAGGCATATCACTTTTCCCAGAAGCTCAGTTGCCAAGCACCTGGCAAGATGCCCTACTGAATAAACCCACACCTTGGTTTCTGCAGCCACCCTGCCTGTCCCCTCAGAGCCAGCCATTATATCACAGTGTATGGGATGCCTGGAGCTGTTTGCTCAACAGCTTCATGTTACTCTTTGACTGGGAGAGAAAGACAAATGTTCTATATTATCTTTAATTTCCATAAAATTGTTTTAATCTTTGCTTTATAATAAATGTATAACAGTGCCCTCTGGGGATTTCTGTTTTGCATTATAGGTGTCTCCATCGGAGTTGTGTACAAGATAGAACTAAACGACATTTGCCTTTCACCCAAAGGACACAAAAGATACTTGGAAACAAAAGATTCCTCTGGGAAGCATCCATAGGCACAAAATGAGAAATTTCCTTTCCTCTATAGGTTTCCATCCAATGTCCTTATTTCTGGAGACACAATTACTGGTCAAAGCAGGTCAGGGACACAGGTAGCTAGGAGGTCTATGATGTCTTTGGGACTATACCTGGTTTGGGTGTCCTATTTTTATATTTGTTACATGTAGTTAAAACCTGTGATATATAGAGACACAGCTATAAAAATATAATGAATTAAATAAGAAAAACTTTTCCTAATGTGTCAGGTTTCATCTACAAAGCTATCGTGGGCTGAAGCATCCCAGCTTCATGAAAAAGGAGAAGGGAAGGGGTGGACTTGGGGAAGGTCCCATGAATACATTTTTTGACATTTTGTTTATTATCATTTTATCTGAGCTAGTGGTAAATGGATGGACTTGTCAGCAGAAATCTCCTGGTGAAGTAAATAAAGAATCTTACTAGGCAGGGAGAATAGAACTCAGGGCAAATTGCTCACAAAGAGATCTAATTTATTGGTTTCTTTTTCAGAGATTCTGTCCTGGATTCTGGCTTTGCCAGAAGAAACAGCTGAATGATGACATGAATCCACACACAGAGAGAGTCCTCTCTCCAGTAGCAAAGGGGAGATGCAGCAGGACTCTCCCCAGCCTAGACACAGAGCCTTGTGAAAGTTAGCTCCAGGCTGCAGGGTAGCCTCTGTCTTTATTTTCTTGTCTCTTAATAAGCCCATACTGCATTCATGAAAGAAAACATTGAATGTGGCTCTACCAGTTACAATATTATGGCTATTTGGGTTTAAGCATCATAAAGACACCAACAAGGGCTCCTCAGTTATTAATATTTTTCCAGGTTAAAAGGCAGCAATAAATCATAAAGAGTGTTTCCAAGCAGTAGCACTTTTACAGAAAATTGCTTGCTATTTAAACAAAATATTTGCTCTTCATCTCAGGAAAATATGAGGATGCTTCTGAACAAGGAGCTATTTTACCTGCTCTCTGCCTCTAATAATTAGCCCCAGTCCTATTTTCAAAGGATGGTGCGTGTGTGTGTGTGTGTGTGTGTGTGTGTGTGTGTGTGTGTGTGTGTGTGTGTGTATGTATGTATGTGTGTGTGTGTGTGTGTGTACATGTGTATATGTGTATGTGTATATGTGTGTGCATGTCTGGGTGCATGTGTGTAAATGTGTATGCATGGTGTATATGTGTCCAATGTGCATATGTGTGTGTACATGTATGTGTGTATGTATGTGTGGTGTGTGTGTGTGTGTGTGTGTGTGTGTGTGTGTGTGTGTGTGTTTTCAACCCTCCATGTGATGAGTACAGGAGCAAGTATGCTCTTATGAAGGTCAAAGAACAACCTTGCGGGTAGTTCCTCTGATGCCCCTTCCAGAGATGGTGGGTCTTTTGCCCTCACCAGGCAGGCTAGGCTATCTGGCCAATGGGTTCCAGAGCTGCCTGTCTCCACCCCTATGTCATCTTCAATAGAATTACAACCACATGCCTGCACACCCAGCTTTTTAGGTGGGTTCTGGCCTTGAACTTGGGTCCTTGTTCTTGTGATATAAGCACTCCATGTACTGAGTCATCTCACCAGCCTTTTTGCTTTTGTTTTAGCTTGCTTGCTTGGGTAAAAGAAAAAATGAGGCCCACATTTACTTTGGCCCAATGGACAGTTTCTTCTTCAGTAGCCTGTTCTCCACAGAGGTTGGTGTTCTCTGTTTCAATATTTGGTAATATTTTTATCCTTCCTTCTGAATAGGAGGCCTTCATTTGGTCTTCTTTTAGACACAAGTGGAGAAAGTTACACAGGCAGAACACTTTGATCCAGTAGACACAGCTAGGGATCACCCCTCTGGCTTGTCAACACGGGAGATCTATGCATGCTTCGGAAGTGACCTCTCCTGCGAACCTCAAGCTAGAGGTCTGCTCAGGAATGGAGCCATTTAGCTCCAAAAGTTAGATCTTTTCTGTCTTTGGGCAGTGGCTGGGAGGAGCAGGTCACACTGATATTAACCTATCTTTCTTCACTCCTAGATTAGACTAGCAGGAGAGAAGGAAGTAATGGATATCTTCCACTATTGCATAGTGTTCATTTGACCTCTGAACTCCATTACAGCCTTTTATGGAAGCCAACAAACACGACCGACTGCATCTCAGCCACTGAAGGGATAATGATGGTTGTTTATTCATTTAACCTGGAAAGGAAGCATAATGGCGAATATGTTTAAATATTCCCCTTGGTCAAAAATAACTGTGTTTAGAGCAGACCGGATCAGGTCCTTGAGTGAAAAGAAAACCAACCCACTGCCATTGAAGAGGACGGTGGCACCATTTTCATAGTCTGAGTTAAAATTGGGTTTGTCCCACCCTTATTGAAAGTAAGTTCCTAAAACGGTTTCTTGGCATTCCAAGAAATGCCTGTAAATCTACCGAGTTAATTTATGGACCAATAAAGTCCTGTCAGGTCTCCTCGTCTTCTGGAAAACTGGTCTGCAGAGGGGGAAAAAAGGAATAGCAAGCTAGCTTTTAAGGAAATATATTCTAGTTTCTCACATATTCCTTTAAGCCTTGCTCTGGAGTCCAACTCTGTGCACTGTGTAATATGGAAATCTCTGCAAATGCAGAAAGTATGTGGGGGTGATAATAGCTTACATTGTTAGTAGTAGGGCTTTATGGAAATTAACAATGAGTGCATCAGTATTATATCCAAACTGCTATCAGATTAAATTCAAAACTTGAAATGAAAGGCTGATGCCTTGGGTTCTTCAGACACAGAGCATAAATCCAAAGCTGCTACAAGGAGGAAGTACATAAGATGCCCCCTGTTCCTCCCTCTCTCAGTAAACACCTTGTAACTCTGTCTAAAAGTTTCAGATTCTGCTCTAATTGAAGCTCCATGCCTGCTCATTGAAGTCTGGGTGTGAAAATTCTTCAAATCCTAAGACACAACGTTGCTCCCTCCAGCCACACTTCATCACTCGGTTTCATCAGATGGACTTAATTTTCTGCATGACATTATCTTTTCAAGATGACAGGTGAGTGAGCTGTGATATTTGCATACCCAAGACACAATGAAGGAGTTTAACCATGTTTCTGCTTGTGTGGGAATTTGGATGATTTTTACTTGGAGGAATCAAACAAATAAACCTTAAAAAAACAAATATGAATTTCTTCTGTGAAGGATTTTGTTCTTGCCTTGTCATGAGAAGAACACTCTGAGCTATTTTTAAGTGAAGCTAGCATCTAAGCAAGTTGTCTCAATACGTGTAAGGTGTATGCATCCTTCCTCTTGAAGGTCTCTAAAGTCTAGCCTAATTAGTGAAGGAGTCCTGGCATTTTTCCTTGGCTAGCATCTGTGTAATTGTAAAGGCACAAGAAGAGATGTGTTTAATGGACAGAAAGTTTTAGGATTTTAAATCCTGAAATCAAGACAAAATTAATTACTAACTTTGAATTTGAGCCATGGTCTCCAGTGTTGCCCAACTCTGGCAAAACTTGTCACCTACACCTACACTGATACTCTGAACATGGCAGGGCTAGTATCTCTGTCACTCCAATGACAGTTCCAGTGACAGTCTCTGAACTTGTATAGTCACTTTTCATTAAACACATATTTCTTGAGGATCCATAACACACTAAGTGTTGTTTAGATACTGTACTTTTTAAATTACTTATTAATTAGTGTAGAAATATAGAACATTAGAATTGGCAGGATGTCTAAGAGAGAAATCCACACTATAATAGAAATGTTGAGAAATGACCAGGTGAGCTCAATGACCCCATCAAGATTTGATACAATTAGAGGTGGTAGTACAAACAATGGTTATATATTCATTTGACTCAGATATATGACTCAGCGTTCTTTTGGGGTGTGTCTGTGAAACTCTTTCTGGAAGTGATGAGTATTTGAACTGCTCATAATAGGTTGGTTCACCTTATTCCAGTATATACAGTGGAGGATGCCAGCATCTAATCCACTGAGAACTTGAACAGAATGAAATGAAGGAGTGAGCTTTGTGAGATGGCTTGCCAGATAAAGACACTTGTCATACAAACCTGACACCCTGAGTTCAATACCCAGAACCCACAAAAGAGTGGAAAGAGAACATGAGTCCACAAAATGGACTTCAGACCTCCACAATTTCTCCAGGCCATGCCAATTCGCTCCCCACTGGACACCATATTGTGTACACAGACACAAAAATAATTAAGAAAGATGAAATAATGTTACACCTGCCTCTGTTTAAGCTCTTAGGCCGGTCTTCTTCTGCCTACACATGCTTCTCAGGCATTAGATTTCGCCTAGAGTCTGTATCTTTAGCTTGCTGCCTCCCAGGCCTTTTGGTTACATCACCAGCTTTCTACCTTGCAGGTGGTATACCAAGGAATGTTCTTACCTCCTTTATTACATGAGCCAAATCTTATCATTTATCCATTGCCTACTGGCATTGTTCTATTTCCCTGGGAAACTCTAGTATTGCAGGCAGGTAGATTCAACCCCCTCATCTTAAGCCCATTTTCTTTCCAACACAGCACAAACTTACATGCTGCTCTGAAAGGGTATATAACCAGATAGGAAGGCTGAAGTGCTGGCATTGCTTGGAAAAAGACTGCCCCCCCTTCCTTATTGGAATTCCAGCAAAGCCAGGTGTTTTATGTGTCTGGCTGGAATGTTGTTTGTGTTAATGTAAAGAGAGGTTTCTGAGAAGTCCATCAGTCTCGACATGGTACATACACAACAATAATTCCCATTATTGCACTCAGGATTTAAATTTCTCTTGTAAAAATCCCCCTAGTAAGTCGGGTGTTGGTGGTGCATGCCTTTAATCCCAGCACTCAGGAGGCAGAGGCTGGTGGATCTCTGTGAGTTCGAGGCCAGCCTGGTCTCCAGAGTGAATGCCAGGATAGGCTCCAAAGCTACACAGAGAAACCCTGTCTCGAAAAACCAAAAAAACAAGAAAAAAAGAAAAGAAAAGAAAAATCCTCCTAGTAGTCCCCAGATTTCCAAGTTCACCAGTGACTCTCACTTTATCTCTCGTTAGCATGAGAGAGAACCAGGCACTCCTTTGAAATATATTCATCAAGATGACAGAAACAACAGCAAGGTCATCTCTTCTTCCTCCTCTTTCTTCTCTCCTTTGTCTTCCTCCTTGTCTTCCCCCTACTCACCCTTCTTCTTTCTTATTCCATTCATATCTTTTTCTGATTTCTTATCCCCCACCTCCGTTCTTGAATGTCTCTATATATTGACAGCATCCTGCAACATGTCTTTATGTCTCATCTCTCTAGTAGCCACATTACAATCCAACCTTCTTATTCACTCAATACTTAGATATTTAATATATAATTGTATAGGTTAAGAATGCATTCTGCTGTGAATGACAGAAAACATAATCATTATAATCAAAAACAGACAGGTATATTGATGTTGTAAGGCAAGTGTTCCATAGCCTAACAGCCAAAGGTAACATTGTGGCTCCATGGCTATCTTAAGGACTGGGTTTCCTCCAGCTCCCATTTCTTTTTGATATGTGCTTCGTTCCATGATCACGGGTGGCTACTTTAACTCAGGCACCCTCTGTGTACTCTAAAAGGAAGTTGGAAAGACCCAAACACAGAATACAAAAGCCTTTCTTCTCATGGATGATGCCTCTTTCATTGTATTTTTTCTAGGGCTTTCAATCAAAAACAAGTAACATAGCCACTGTTAACTGGAAAGGAGATTAGGAGTTGAAGTGCTTCATTTTTTGATTTGTGCTTTCAAGAAGGGACAGGGCATTGGAAAAGATGCTGACTGAGGCAGAGTTTCACATTCAAGGAATCCACAGTTTTTTTATTCACATAAAACAATGACATCATCATTGACTTCTCTCCCCCACCAACACCATGCATTAAACTGACTATAAATCCTTTTAGGTATACCTTCAAAATGTATCTTGACTCTGACCATTACAAATTATTTCTCCCACTTACATCTTAGTCTAAGTTTCTATTGTTGTAAAAACTCTCCTAACTCAGTTTCCCCACTTCTTTGCTGGTACCCTGAGGGTTAATCTCTATTGTAGATCAGTGATCATTTTAAAACTTCTCACGACACTGAGATGATTGGAAAGCATCAGTTGTGTCTAAGGATATTTTCCTAAAAGTTAAGCATTGTTAGGTAAAGCTCATGAATGAAGGCTCATTCCATATTGGATCTTTGGTGTAAGTACTACTTAGTGGAGGTTTTGATGCTGATGCTTTGTTTTGAGGTGATTGAAACTTTTAGACTCACATATCCAACTGCTAGACTGATTATTTGTGAAACCCTTAAGTCAAATCAGGCTTTGCTTCAGTTATCAGGAGCAAAGCACAGTATACCCCAGGTTAGGAAGAGATGGTGACCAGAACAGAATTGCCATTAGTGCTTCCATGTGTCCCAAGACCAGTGATGCTCAGAGCAATACTGTTACTTCATCCAAAGATCCATGATGTCAGCATCATCCACAGCTCCAGCCCTGCCACTTTCACAGCTGCTTCTACAATGACTTTCTGGAGCTGAAATCATGGCATCTGCACCTGCTTCAACCATGCAATGGCTGCTTTGGGAGGCTCTGATTCAGACACAAACACTCACCTAAAAGAGATCTCATTCCAGCCATGGAGTCCACCCCAGCTTCCATAGCAAGGGCTCCAACTTAATGGTTACTTTGGAGAACTTGTTTCAGTCACAGCTACTCCAGGAACTCTGCAGTGGCTCCAGGAAACTTCGATTTTTGTCACGATTGCTCCACAGAAGTTTCAGATGATCTTGTCTATAGCCACTGTGGATGTTGGAGAGAAAGCATTGCCATTGCCCACAACAATTAGAGCGGGCAGGTCTACTGCATCTGTATAGGTGGGAATGATGAAGAAGTTTGTCTTCAGCAGACATGAGGATACCTAACTGGCCATAGAAGAAAGACTCCTCTTGCTGTCCTTAAATTAGTCAGGATACCCTCCTGATGTTGCACACACACGCGCGTGAACACACACACTCACGTACATGCACATCTGTGCTGCAGCACCAGTCTCTGATAAATGTTTACCCAGGTGATTTTATTTCCTGGATGTAGCTTTTTATCATGGACAGAATAGGATAATTGTGCACCATGAAGAGCAGACAGCTCCTGGAGCTGCCGGGCTCAGCATATCCACCTGCAACTAGAAAGTAGCTGAAGCACTCCAGGGGAAATACAGAAACACACACTCCAAAGACAGACACTGTAGAGGATGAAAACTATGGGAGAAAGTATACATCCCTGCTGTTAGAAGAGTTCTAGGAATGACAGAGAATCGCCAGCTCTTCTTGACAAAGAGAGGTTGGAAGAAGTGAGAGGCCCAGAAACCCAAGTTCAGAGTTGTGACAGCAGCTGTGGGTGCTGGGGCCATAGCACTTAAGTTTCCCAGCACCACACCAAGTTCAGAGGAGCTCGACACCCTGGGTTTGGAATGTCTGACACAGAGAAGCTGTTAGAGATCTCTAACCCAGGAGAACCCAAGAATCCAAAACCAATGGGTAACATCTCACTCAGAATTCTTCCAACTTCCATCTCAATACTAAATTCTAACTCTTCACCAATTAAGATGACCCTTTTGGTTTTGCCTCAGCTTTTGTTGTTGTTTGTTTGTTTGTTGTTTTGTTTTGTTTTAAATCTCATTGATACTCCCTTTTTGTCATCCTGGGACTTCTCTGACATTCTTTTCTACTTTCCTCCCATGGCACATTCTGATGTTTCTACTGTCTGAATGTTGCACTTGTAATTTGTAGTGCTTTGCATGAGATGTCACCTGTAGTCTCTGGCATTTGAATATTTGGTTCCCAGTCAGTGGTACTGTTTGTGGAGGCTTGGGAAGGTGATCTTTGGAAGAGGTATGTGGCTGGAAGCAGGCTTTGAGAGTTTAAAGATGTTTGCCTCTTCAAGTTCACTCTCTGACTTAGGGTTTCTATGCTGTGAAGAAGCACTAGAACCACAGCAATTCCTGTAAGGAAAACATTTACTGGGGTGGCTTGCAGTTTTAGAGGCTCTGTTCATTATCACCATGGTGAAATATAGCAGTGTGTGGGCAGACAAGGTGCTAGAGCTGAGAGTCCTTACATCTTAACTCAGAGGCAACAGGAAGTAGTCTGACACACTAAGAAGTATCTTGAACATATATAAGTCCTCAAAGCCCGCCCCCACAGTGACACACTTCCTCCAACAAGATCACACCTACTCCAACAAGGCCACACCTCCCTTTGGGGGCCATTTTTTTCAAACCATTACAATCTCCTTCCTGCATGCTGCTCAAGATGCAAGCCCTCAACCTGCCTGTGCGCTTACTCAGCACCCTTGCTCTGTTACCCTGGACTCTGAACCTCTGGACTTAAAGCTCAAATAAACTCTTCTTCCATAATTTGTCTTAATCATGGGTTTTGTCACACCAATAGAAAGTAACTGATACGTAATTGCCTATAGGTGTGTCTCAATTAGAGTTTTTAATTTCAGTGCTGAAATACCAGAGAATCCAATTTATGAAAAAAAAAAAAAAGCTTTATTTTGGCTCACAATTTCAGAGACAGCAGTCCCTCATGGCTGGGAGGGTGTGGCAGAGCAGAAAAATCATATCATGGTAGCCAAAAGCAGAGAGAGAAAACACCCTTATTTGTGACCTTCTTCCTTTAAACCTTATTATACCCAGGGCCCCAGCTTGCAGGATGGTGTAGACCACTTTCAGGGTAGTGAAGTCTGTGTACAAAGCATCCACAAAGACACACCCATAAGTATATTTCTCTGACTTTCTAGGCAAATCTCCACGAAACCAATTTAATCAAAATTAACCATCAGAATGTCTTGTTTCTCCATTCTTTAAGTCTCTGTTTGAATTTTGTTACCAAGTGTTCAGAGAAACACTTCATGTAAAGTAGCAATTTTACTCAAATATGTCCCTCAGTGTCTTACCCCATGAATCGCAAAAATAAACAAACAAACAGAAACAACTGTATTCTATTCTGTTGTGTTGTTCTATGTTGAGGCTTGTTTATTTTCTGTTCCCTCAACTAGAATGTATGGTGGGCTTGGTATCATCTATTTCGTGCACAGAGTACTCACTCAGTATACAAATCACAAACTTGTGTTTGTAAGGAACTAAGACAATGCTAGATACATAATTAACATAATCTTCTTTAAACCTTACATGTCCATGAGGTGGACATTAGATCACCTTTGTTTCACAACTGAAAAAAAAACCAACAACAACAAATAAAAACAGAGACTCAAAGAGGCTCACAGCTTAAGATCTCACATTGGCAGAAGCCAGGTTTCATCTCACATATCCATGACTTCCAAGGGGAAACTTTCAACCTTGCACTTTTATTGCTTCCTAATTAATATTAAAAGGATGATTTGTGTATTTATAGACAAATAAAAGCTGGGTTTTCCTTGCTCCCTAAGGCTTTCAATTTTGGTTCCATTTGCAGTGGTTTCTAGGTTGCTGACATTTGCAGTGTTCTCTAGGTTGCTGACATTTGCAGTGGGTGCTAGGTTGCTGACATTTGCAGTGGGTACCAGGTTGCTGACATTTGCAGTGGTTTCTAGGTTGCTGACATTTGCAGTGGGTACCAGGTTGCTGACATTTGTAGTGGGTACCAGGTTGCTGACATTTGCAGTGCTATCTAGGTTGCTGAAATTTGCAGTGGTTTCCAGGTTGCTGACATTTGCAGTGCTATCTAGGTTGCTGAAATTTGCAGTGGTTTCTAGGTTGCTGACATTTGCAGTGGTATCTAGGTTGCTGACATTTGCAGTGGTTTCTAGGTTGCTGACATTTGCAGTGGGTGCTAGGTTGCTGACATTTGCAGTGGGTGCTAGGTTGCTGACATTTGCAGTGGTTTCTAGGTTGCTGACATTTGCAGTGGGTGCTAAGTTGCTGACATTTGCAGTGGGTGCTAGGTTGCTGACATTTACAGTGGTTTCTAGGTTGCTGACATTTGCAGTGGGTACCAGGTTGCTGTCTCTTGTACCCTCTACTTTCAAACTTTCACTAGAAAGCAGCCTTCAAGAATGCTGAGGTCCCTTCTGGAATGCATTCCTCTCCTCTGTTTCCCTGCCCCACCTCAGGACTCTCCTAAAGTAGTTTGAATATTCTCTTTTAAATATCAATTTAAACCAGAATAAAACTTAGCACCATTTTATGAAAAAGACCAGGGAAGAGGAAACAGAATGTTTGTACGATGGCTTGTTGGCTTCAGATTCTCCTTTTGTGTAGTTTATCTGGTTGCCTAGCATTCCCTGTTGTGAGAAATTTGAAAAAAAAAAAAAAAACCCTAAATTGAAGAATCTATGTCTCTGGAAAGTTTAAGAATAGGATTGGTAAATTATGCAAATTAGTTGAGATCTGGACTTCAAAGAAATTAGACTAGATTTATTTAACAAATGTTATTTTTTATTAAAATAGAAAGTTTTAATTCTTCAGGACTTAGATACCTATTTTACTCCAACTGGCATGTTTTGAAGAAATTTTGTTAGGAAATTTGGCATACAAGGACTTAAATCTGTTTGCACGAGAGGAGGAATTCAGTGCTCCAAACTGCTGTGTTTCCTTGTAGAAGTAAGCATATATGTGTAGCTTATATTTTAAGTAGTGATTTATCTGGGCCAGACAAACAATCCACTCCCTGCCACACCTTCCATTCTTGAAGACTCCATCACCTAAGGTAACAAAGACAGCCTGCTTTTTTATGGAGAAACATGATCAATGAAAGGGGTAGCTTTCACCCTCTTCTGGCCTTTCAGCTTAACCTGAATTAATGTCTAACCCAAGACTTTAAAAACACAGGAAAGGATTACAAGTAGAGAAAGTCCATGAAGAAACTACAGAGTCACATGGCCTTCAACTGCTACAGAAAAATAACTTAGGACTAACATCATGGATAGGATAGATGTAGCTTTTGTATGTTCTGCCTCTGCCCTCCCCTGCTGCCCTGATGTGCCAGTTGATGAAGTTGGTACAGATGATTCTACCAGACTCTCATCTCAGTGCTCACCTTGACTTGCTGAGCTTTCTCCGGTTCACACTGGAGTGGTCAAGAGGTTATTGTAAGACAGATCGTATTCTAAGTAACTTCTCAAATATTAACTAAACTTAGATCCTCCAAAGGAAGGGTTATTATTCTTCACTGGAACAAAGTAAGCACTCAGAAAATACCAAGGAAATTGAAGCACAGAAAGATTAGGTGGCTTGCTCAAGGTCACTCAGCTAGAGGGTTGTAGGACCTCATTAAAAACCCAGGCAGCCTGGCTCCAGAGCTTAAGTTCATCAGTGCCATGCAATACGGTGCCTGCAAATTGCATGGAGCTCTGACCATTAGCCAGCTGCCAGTGCTCATGAAGTCATTAAAGTATACAGTTTCTGCCTCGGCCACACAGAGTTCATCAACTGCTCTCAGTGCTGAAGTGTCACTCACAAGAAAGTTCCGGATAGGAGTCCCAAGATGCAGTTACAAGCAACAACCCCACCACAAACTAATGGCATGACAAAGCAAGTTATCCTCTCTTGCCTCTTCAATTTCCTTGTCACTAAAAGGAGGGAGGACACCAGGTGATTTTAAGGTCTTATGAGTCTGTGCCCCTGATTATTTGTTTCTATTTATCTTGGTTTCTTTTCTTCAATCACAGCAATTGGCTTTAGTACCAAACTGCACACCATGAAGCTGCCCATGTTGCCTGCAATGATACTGAAGTGGTCTATGTTGTCTGTGTCTACCTCCAGGGATTCAATTTCTAAAGTGGGAGACAAACACCAAGAGGCTACCAGAGTGCCGGAGAGGGTGACTGGGACAAGGTGAAACCACTGAGAGGGGCCCACTTTAAGCAGACCAAGATTTTTAGAGGCAATTGTGAAAATAACTACAACCTCATATTGAAAAAGATTCTAAAATATATTCAAACAGATGTATTGTTTTGTCCAACTATAACTTAGTCTCATTAAACTTCCAATATACTTGAATTCTTAAAATGAAAATGATTAGTTAAGTGTTGGCATCTGGGGTGATATTTTTCCATTAGTAATGACTGTCTGATTGGGTATCTTTATTGAAAACGTTAACTATGACATGATCATTGAAGAATATCTTTATTAGGCTGAGGAGTGGGGACCTATGCAAGCGTGGGGACCTGAAGTTAAATCTCTAAATTGATGTAAAAACCTGGCCATGATTATAGCAGCACACTCTTATAATGTCAGTGCTTCGAGGGGCAAAGGCTGGAAGTCCCCTGGAACTTTTTTGACTGACACCCTAGCTCCAGGTCCAGCAAGATACCTTCTCCCCCAGGAACAAGATGAACTGTAATAGAGCCTAACACATGACCACTTCCTGTGGCCGTCACAGGTGCATGCTATTCTCACGTGTACATACACATGCACAGACATGTCACACCACACACAAATTATTAAATAAATAAATAAGAATGTCTATTAAAATTTAGGCTTCTCCAGCTCCCCAGAAGACTCATATTAGTCTTTAAATATTAGATCATTTTCTTTTGCACTTTGATTTACTTTTGTCTGTTAACTGATTCAATTCCATAAGATCCACATATGCCATTGGTTTTTGCAGGCTATTCAATCAGCCAGCAGCAGCAGCCTTGCTCTTCCAATATTTCTACTAATTGTGTTTGTACTCTGTTACCATGTTTTAGAATTAGAGGGATATTGGAAGAGCAGCTTTAGTATGCCTAAAAGGAAGACATCTGGGTCCAGTATGTTAAAGATGCTAGTGTGGAGGATACCTCTCAATGATTAACAAATTGGAAAATGGTTTCATGTTAGGTCAATTTCTGCTTTGCTATGCAACCTTAAAACCCAAGTGTGGATCAGAAGGTATCAGCAACCTGGAAAACTGGCAGAATGATGGCCATGAAATTAGTTGGAGTTATGAGCACATTCATTCCTTGATGTATATCACTTGACTCTTAACCACACTCACACTCACCAGATTCGGTTCCCTTTAACAACTTTGGCAATGGCTCAGTCTAACAGTTAAATGTCTTGAACCTGTTCTTGAAATTAAAGGAGAACTTCACATCTTAGAAGTCCCTTGCTACAGAGAAAAGATGCCAGAGATCTCATTGTCGTCCTTTACTAAGAACCCAAAGGCCTAGAGATTTGTCATAGATATGAGTGAGCCTCGATTCCAACTATCACTTAGATTAATGATGGGTCTCCCTCTGTGTGAAGGGCCAGGTCTCCTTTATCCCTTTATTTCCTTAGCAGTGACATAAGCTTCTTCTGCCCATTCACCACTCTCTTCCAGCTCTGATTCTATCTAAGGCACATTTCCCAAGTTCTCATGCCAGAGAGTTAAAGGTAACTTCCAAAGCTTCAGGGAAGGACCTTGACAAGTGTAAGGAAGAGAGTTCAAATCCCTGGGATGCAAAGAAAGCCTGAGAAGACAGCCTTTCTGTAACACCAGAGTGGAACAAGTGGAGATAACAGAACCCTGGGGTAAGCCGGCTAACTAGACTGGTAAGAACTGGAAAGCTCTGGGTTTAGTGACATATGCTGCCTCAATAAAGTGAAGTTCACCCCCAGGGAGACACTTCTGTCCACTTTAGGTTCCCACATGTCTGCCCCCAGGGGTGCATCTAAGCACATGCTCACCACATTTACCTACACGTACAAAAACAAGCAAACAAACAAACAAAAACAATGTAATGTCAGCCAATGGGAGGGATTGGAAAGAGAGTGGGGCTTAGGGAGGAAAAGCAAGGGGAGCCATAAGGCTGTCCCTCCCTCTCTCTCTCTGATCCCACTTCATGTGTGTCACATGGCATTTCTGGCCCTGGTTGTTGGGCCTTTTACTAGGAAATGTGTTATCATCACCACTCTGATGCCATCTTTCTGCTCCTCTATCCTTTCATTTACCACAGCAGCCTTTTCTAAGGTTAGCACTAATATTTTGGGTTGGGTAATTACTTACAAAGGTAGGCGGGGCTTCTCTACTATGAATTATAAGATGCTTAGAGCATCCTTGAACTCTACCCAGGTGAATTATTTTCATCCAATTGTGGGAGCCAAAAAATAGCTCTAGGTGAGCTATTGGGGTAGATGTCAGGGCTTGAGCAGCTCCTAGTCAAAAGTCACTACACTGTAGTCATTTGTCCCCACATTGATTTCTTAGCTAGACTGTAAACTCCTTAATGAAGTAATCATAAACTAGTCATATTCTTGGATATAGTAAATAGCCAAGACTCCAGTTAATTAGTACATGATGAAGTGATAATTTAGAATATGAATAGCCTTATCAATTGTTTATATCTTATAATATTTTTTCACAGAATTTAAAAGGAAGTGAGTTTATATACCATTGTGAATATACATAAGATAAAGATGAGAAACTTTAACATAAATGTTTATTAGTATTTGAACCACATCAGCTTGAGGTGTAGCACAGCAACAGTGAACAGAATGTCCAGAGAACCAGTGTTAAGTTTTATTTCCAGGGTTCTCACAAAGTTTCTCCAACATAGGCCTTACAGCAACATCTTCGGATTCTATCATTAGCATCACTGTTGGGAAATGATGACACCAAGGCTTAGAAGGATTGAGTAACCTTGCCAGAAGTACACATGTGTGTGTGGGGGGGGGATGCGCGTGCGTGCGTGCGTGCGTGTGTGCGTGCGTGCGTGCGTGCGTGCGTGCGTGTGTGTGTGTGTGTGTGTGTGTGTGTGTGTGTGTTCGTGCATGCGTGTGTGCATGCATGTGTGTTTAGCAGCTGAACCTGCACCTCCAGTCTCCTGCCTCCTATTCACTTCTTCAAGTGTTCCTTTCAAACTGCAGTAGTCTTGTATTGAGGATGTTACTGTCCTCTGGTACTTGTCATCTTTTCTACCTTTCAGATATCGAATTCTGCTGCCATCTCGGCCTGGGTACCTTAGCACCTGCTCTTGTCCTGCCACTTTCTAGCAGAGGAGGCATGCATGCTTCTCCCTCTTCCATGTGTGGGAGTATGCCTGTGTTCTCAGATGTGCAGATGCATGGAAGACAACAAGGGTGTCATTCAAGTGCCTTCCTATCGTGTGTTTCAACAGTCTGTATTGACATGAATCTTTGCCAAGTAGACTGTATTAGCCATACAGTGAGCCTCCAGGAACCTTCCGCCCATGTCTGAATGGCTGGACCTATAAGCCTGTGCCACCACATCTAGCTTTTTACATGGGCTCTGAGGATCCAACTTCAGTTCTCATACATGGGAGCCAAATACTGCACTGCCTGAGCCATCCTGGCCCAAGCAAACACTTCTAGGCCTCCCAGTCAGCTCAGTTACTGCAGCTATTACTGCCATGCACAAGAGCTCAGCAGCCAAATGACCTGGCTTCCAATCCTGGATCTCTGTGACTTAATGTGCCTTCTTGGAGAATCACAGAATCCCTTTGTGCATCCATCCTATTCTCCACATGTAAAATAATGATGAAGAACTGGAAAGCTTTAAAGATGAAAGTAGCAGAATCCATGTACAGAGCTTAGAATCATACTTGGCTATTGTAGAAGCTAAGTAAACCCTACTATATACTAACAAAATAAATGAAATACTGTATATATTCATCACATCCTTCTATCCTCTTCCAAGGGCTTTGGACTCAAAATTGGAGGAGAGGGAAGAGGAGGGGAGAGGAGAGGAGAGGAGAGGAGAGGAGAGGAGAGGAGAGGAGAGGAGAGGAGAGGAGAGGAGAGGAGAGGAGAAAGGAGAGGAGATCCATGAGCCAGAGGGGGGAAAATGTAATGGAGAAAGAACAATTGAGAGATAGGATAACAAAGAATCCAAAATCCTTTCCCGACCCCCCCCTGCTTGCTTTTGTCCCTATTCTGTCCCTAGAGTAGCTGCTGCCTCATTTTAGCAGCTGCATTTTCATTTCTATTTAGATGTCTTTCTTTTAAGACTGCAAGACCTTTAATTCAATGAGTAAGTCACTTATCCCTTTATCCTTGGCATCTCAAAAAGTGTCATGGTCATTGTTAGTACTTAATGAATCTCCAAGGATAAAATAATGCATGACCTGGGAGTATACGAGATAGCTTTAGAGATGCATTTCCCAGGCAAAGTGGGATAGGACTCCTCCTTGTGACTGTCACCTTCGGCAGCAATGTCTGCGAGGTCCACACAACCCACTATGTCCCTGTCAGAAGGTATTGTCTACAGCCTTACAGCTCTAGGAAAACTGTCACCTGAACCATAGCCTTGTGCTCTCTAACATCTTCAAAAACTTTTTTTTTTAATTTCAAAACTTCTGTGACATATTGGCTTTCTTTCTCAGCTCTTGATGTTGCCATATATTTCACCATGGTCCTGGGAATGCCTTGCTTCTGAGAGGCATAAAAGCCTTTGTAATGGCCTCAGCTAAGTGCATTCGTGCCCAGAGGCAGAAGGGTGGACCCAAAAGCCCTCCTTTCAGCATTAGCAGTTGCCAGTGCAAAGCCTGACAGCAGTACCTCCAGAATTGCTGCACTTCCACGGACCAAAATCTAGTAGTTAGTATCATTTCTAAACAAGAACCGCGGAGACAAAAAAGGGAGCCCAAGTAATATATCTGTGGGTGCCAGGCAGAGTGAGGAAAAATATCTGTGTTGGTGGACAATGAGAAAGCAGGAGAGAAGGGAAGGGACCAGGGAAGATATTTCAGCCAATTTTCTCCACAAATAAACAATTCCGCTCTTAATAAAAAGAGGTTTCTTTTGATGATAGTCAGCTAAAGTGCACGTCTCTGCAGGAAAGTAGCTTTTAAAGCAGGTTTAAGGGGTTGGAAGGGTCTGGCGAAGAGTTTATAACTAGCTGTCTCCTGCTTTTATGCCCGAGAGCATCATGGTCCTCCAGCTCCTTCGCTCTGCAGCCCAAGGAAAGAACACATTTTTCCTGGTGCACATTAGTGCTGGGTGATGACTTTTCTGGCATCTAAACCAGAGTCAGTTCAGTCTACCAGTTCAGTTCCAGGTTCACAGATCCAGGGGTGATGTTTTGGCTACTGACTTAAAATGTGTTAATTTTTTAACACTCACCAGGTCGCCTTTTGAAGTTAACACACTTTTAAGGAAAATTCACACCTCTTCCAAGGCGACTGTTTTCAGAGTGGAGTGGAGTGTGCGAATCCACTCTGAAACTCACGCTCAGGGGGGCAAAAAGGATTAAGATGTGCTGGAAATTTTGATTTTGAAGACCATATATAGGAAGAACAAGTTTACTCATTTGTCAACAAATATTTATTAAAAGTAGCATTAAATGTCCATGTGAAGAAACCTCGGGGAGACAAGAGTTCATTCTTTCCACAGGGAACACCCAAGCCTCAGGAAACTCATTATGCTTTTATATGTACCTCCTGTCTTCACTACACTCCTGTGGGCAGACTCTTCCTTAACAATTGGAGTTTAGTTATCCCTTGATTTACTTCTTTTGCTAAGTCCTAGCCCTGTCTAAGGTAACATTTTTGGATTCGTGTGCCCAAGTCCTGGTTCATTTAGCTTTGATCCTTGACATCTTTCTTCTAGTCAAAAAGATGACATCTGAGACAGCAAGCTTATGAACTGTTGCATGCCATCACTGACTATTAAAGAAATGCAAGGCAAAAACCATTTCCTATGCTTCACGATGGCTTCTATCAAATCAAAAAGGTGAAATAACAAGAGTTGGCAAAGATGTGGAGAAATTGGAGCTTGTGTGCCCTGTTAACTGGGAATGTAAAAGTCTTCAGAAAAACAGAAAGACAATCCCTTGATAAACATAAAATAGAATTTCCTTACAATCTAGCAAACTCACTTCTGTGTATATGTGCAAAATAATTGAAGTCATGCTCAGGCTAGTTTATACACTCCTGTTCAAGGCAGTATTATTTACAATCATTAAAAGATGAAAGCAATATGCCCATGGCTGACTAAATAAAGAAATGTTCATATCTGTGCAATGAGACATTATTCAACCTCAAACCGGAAGGGGAACTGACATAGGCTACAGTATGGAAAAAAAACAAAACAAAAACATGAGAGCACTATGTTCAAAGTTTTATGTAACCAAGGAAAATACTTACATGAGGCCAAATCCAAACAGTTTTTGCCAGCAGGAGTGGAGTGGAGAGTGGGCAGAGGGTATTTCTTACTTAATGAACATAAAGTTTCTGATTTATGTGATGGAGGGTTCTAGGAATTGGTATAAAACAAGGTAAATGTACTTAACATTATTGAGTCAGACACTTAAATATTATTGAGAGCTTTTTCTCACTCTATATACTGCAAGGAAGAAGAAGACATCCAATATGATGGGTGTGGAGTAGTTCTCTGGGAGATACGCAGAAGCCTGTCCAAATTCACACTTTTACTGTGAAAGACATGGGTTTAAAACATCACTCTGGTTTTTATGAGCTGCAGTGTTGGAATTGTATCAATTTCAGAGTCCATTAACTTTTGATAACCATGAAGATTACTCATATACTGTAGATTTAGTTCTGTGTGTATATGTATGTACAGGTATGTGAGTATCTCTGAGCCCCATCCCACATTTGTACCTTAAACACACTGATGCTCAAAGGGAGGCAGGGAATGTGTTAACTAGTACAGGAGTGGTGACATTTGCTCCTTGAAGGTGACGAGATGGGAATTAATGTGATTTAAATGCAACATGACAGATATTTAGCAGTAAAATGTTCATTTTATCAGCAATATTTACCTCCGAAATGAGACCCTGAAAAATGCAGCTTCGCTTCCTTGCACGGCCCCTTCCATTGGGATTGTCTAGGTGTATTCTTAGTCACGTCTTCAGTTTTGTGACCCTGGCATAGAAGTTATGATTGTCAATTGTCATTAATACAGTTGGGAATTTGGCAAGGATATGCCATTTGGAAGGAACTCAGCCACTTCCCTTTTGTGGGGGGAGGAATTCCTAAACACTGTGATGAAATATTTTATGTCTATACTGTGTGCAGTAGGAAGATGTGGAATTAAGGAGTGCTATAAAATATAAAGACTCTAGACCTGCATATGATTATCCATCTTAAGTTGAAGTAAATTTACTTTGTACTGCTCAATGTAAGCGCTTGGCTTGCAAGATAAGATTTTATTTCTAAAACCCTCATCTTTTGAATCCATAAATCAAAATTCCTGGAAAAATCTGGGAATTCAAGGATGTTTAAGATTGCTTCTCTCTTTTACAAACGTGAAGTGATGTATTAGAGGTAACTAATTCAAAATAACTTATTTATTGTTTTGTTATCTGTCAGCTAAAGAATGGTAAAAAATAAAAATGTGTGGACATTTTAGTTTATTAAAAAGCTAAGATTATATGTGGGTAGTTTGCAGTCCACAATTTTCAGATGTTTTTTGGAACCAGTATCAGCCATCTCAATATCTTTTCTATTCCTCAAACCCACACATAACCAAGTCTCAGGCCAGTCATAAACTCTTTGTTGTACAGTGGTGTCCTCCCTGCAAGGTAGGTTAGGCCAATGGTGGCACAGACTTTGTGAGAGTAACCCATCAATATTGGATTTGACTTAAGGTTCACCCTATGAAATGGAACCCATACCTCACACTTCTTGAGTGATCAAGAACCAGAGACTAGATAGCCTAAGGACTTTGGGTAAAACCAAGTACTACTGGTCTTAAAAAACAAATAGCAATAAAACAACTCCTGATGATATTCTGTTAAACTCATAGATCAGTTACTTGCTCAGTCATCACCAGAGAAGCTTCCTCCCCACAACTCTGAGTCTCTGAGTTAGGCTTTTCTCTTGTTTATACCTGATTTTAAGAGATATTTTGTACCTTACAGTTTTTACATAGTCCCGTAGCCTCCCAAGTTTTCCCTGGAGCTATTCACTTTGATTTTCTTAGAGGATCTCAGCTTTTTGCTTTACACAGTATTAACTGAAGATATACATTTGATTTACTCAGTTTAATAGTTTATGAAGTAAATTTGATGTTGGTTTTGTTAATCAAATGTTAAGCAAAGAAGTACCACAGATTATTATAAATAAAATTCTAGAAACATTACTCAGAATACCTGCAATGTTCCCATCAACCTCCTGGGTACTAGGAAGTAAAGAAAGTCTTGTGCAGAAAACCCAAAGAGAACTGAGACAGGAGAGCAATGAGGACAATAGCTGTCCATGTGCAGGCTGCACTCAAGCAGAAAAATCCGCTGCTCCAAACAGCATCCTTACCTCTGTCTTCTGAACCTGACCACGTTTCATTAGATGCAGAACACAGTGCTCCTATCAAGTATAACACATTTACTGTGCAATAAATATAGTCCCTGTTTTCCTGCCCCCCTTTGTTTCTCTTGAGTGAATTCTGACATCAAATTTCTTTTCTACTGGTCTATGCTTCCTGTCTAACAACTTTACAAGGCTCTACCTGTCTCTGATGCTTTTAAACCCTACTATAAATATCTGGGTTCAGGGCATTTCACTCACATAAGGCTTAGCTGTTAATACCCAGGGCCTTTTTTAATCAGAAGTGTTTCAGCTCTATTTCTAGTAAATTCTCAGGTACTTAAGCCTTTCTTCCCTGTCACCTTTACCTCTTCTGCCTTTTCCTTTATTATACTTGGATATTTCCTTTTCTGTCATGTAGTCTCATATTTTTGATTAAAGTTAAATTCATTTTTAAGCTCAATGACTATTCAATGCACTTATTACTGGGATTCACAATGTTTTGTACATGATTGCAGCCTGCACTAGCTATGTCCAACCACCATTCTTCTACTCTTTATTCTTCTCATTGGTCCATTTGTCCTTGTTTTCCCCTGTTATTTCCTAAGTATTGTTGTGATTTGAATGAAAATGGCTACCACAAAGCTCATATGTTTGACTACTTATTCCCCAGTTGGTGGGACTATTTGGAACTATCTGGGAAGGATTAGGGGGTGTGGCATTGCTGGAGGAGTTGTGTCAATGGAAATGGGCTTTGAAGTTGCAAAAGCCCATGCAAATCCCAGTTTCTCTCTCTCTCTCTCTCTCTCTCTCTCTCTCTCTCTCTCTCTCTCTCTCTCTCTCTCTCTCTCTCCTGCCTCTCCTTCCCTCCCCCTCTCTCTGTTTCATGGTTAGTTCTCAGCTCCTACTCCAGTGTCCTTCTTGCCTGCTTGTGGCCATGCCCCCACTGTGATGTACTGGCCCTCTAAATTGTTAAGCCCCAAATAAATTCTTTCCTCTACAATTTGCTTTGCTCATGGTGTCATATCACATCAATAGAAAGGAAACTAAGTCATATATTTGTATTTTTGTTTGTCTAGCATATTTCCCCAGGCTCCATGTTAGACTTTGAAGTCATCGCATGCTATTAATATCCCTAGTTGCCTATTTGGAACAGTCTTTTATGCCTGTTTTAAATTCTTGTTATTTTGTGTATATGAATTGTGCTTTACGTACAAAAATAGCTTTAACCTTTGTTTTTTCATAATGTTTATATACTTGAAACAATTCATTTCTGTTTCAGAGCACATCTTATCACACAGATATCAACTACCCTGACAGATACTTCATTTTTCTAAGATAAAATAAAAGGCTAGGCATAAGTGTATTCACTTCCATATGAATTTAGAAAGAAGGGTTAGGAGACCACTGATCAGAGTAGAAACTCTCTATCATCCCTAGGATTTGTTATTCTTACAAAAATACAACTCTCTAGCAGAGACCCTGAGAAATGTTCTCATAGCTTTGGCTCTGCACTCTGCTTCTATCCAAGCACGAGTTTCATGACTTGTTCATAATCACATGGCCTTTGAACTATGGAGCAGGAAAGAGGGAACATCAAGAAAGGGAATGACTACCTATATCTGTAGCCTTTCACTGCCTAGTCCAGCCTTACATCTATAGCTCCTTCACTGAGTCCCTCGTGTTTCTCTACCTCATGAACATTTTGAAATAGATGATAAGAATATTGAAGACCTCATCCCAGTTAGTTGTTTTTCTAAGTAAGAACTGTTTTCTGTCACCATCAGGCTGTGCATATAAAGTCTATCGAAAGCATGCATGAGAATCTGGTCAGGTGTATTTATAGACAAGGTGCTTGACCTACAGACGTGAGCACCAGAGCCTAGATACCCATGACCTAGGAAGCTAGGACAGCATGGCAGCTACCAGTAATGCAAAACTTAGGAGGCAGAGAAGAGGCTCCTCGGGTCAAGCTAGCTGTCTAGCAGTGAGAGATCCTGCTTAAATAAGTAGTGTTGAGAGCAATTATGAAAATACCTACATCAACTTCGGGTCTCCACATACACACCTACCCACACACAATGCATGCCCATACCTATAAATGTGAATATGCAAACACGTGCCTCATATGCACATACACATGCAAAAACTACATAGAGATTGTATGTTTAGACTTAGATCCTAACCCTAAGATTTCTCATCACATGTCTGTAAATGGTCCAAGTAAACTCATCCCAAATATGAAACACTTCTGCTCCTAAGCAATTCGGATAATGATACCTAGTCTGCTTATAGAGTTTATTGTGAAACATTTTCTCCTGTCATAGAGGAGGATGGGAAGTCCCACATAGTTGCGTGTGCACATTGCTGATATGATTTAGTATAATACTGAAGGCCTGGACCAGAGGAGCTAGAGATGTTGATCCTAGTATAAAAGCAAGAGTAGGAAAGAGATGATTTAGCTCAAGCTTGGGCCTCAGAGGATAAAGTAATGGGCAACTGTAATGAGGATGGTGGGTTTTCCTGACTCTGTCCATACATATGCCAATCATATCTGGAAACAACCTTTCAGACTCCAATATGGTCCTGGTTGGTTGATACACAGAATTATTCACATGAGATAACAATTCAGTGATGTGCTCATTTATATCTTGTGGAGATGTGTGTTATTGTACACTGAAAAAGTTCTTATTCATTTTTATGCCCATTTGGCAAATAAGCTATTTTAGGAAGCAAATGATCTTTGGGAGGATATTAAAGGTCTTTGCCCATGGCTGGCGAGTTTTTGGTTGACAAGAAAAGCAGTAGCTACAATTAAAGAAACTATGCTTGAAGTCCAGTTTCACAAAAACAAGTCTTAATCAATACATCAGTTATTCTTTAATTGAAGAAGCAGAACTACTAACATATGCGAATATGGCTGTGTGTGTAAATGGGACCTATATTTGGTAAATACACACATATTATGGGAATATATGTTTCAAGAAAGATAGGGATAAGTAGATGATAGATAATAGAGTCAGATGATAGATAGATGATAGAAAGATGAGTAGATAATGGATGATACATAGATTCCATTGATACACATGATAATATACAGTCATATGTCAATTACAAGGATATAGTCTAGGAAACATGGCATTATGTGATATTGTCACTATACCATAGAATAATTATGAACACTTTGATGTCTGTGACATCCCTAGGAGAGATCATCTTTGGAGGCACTATTTTATGTATAGCCCATTATTAGCCAACATGTTATGTGATACATGAGTCTAAATACCAATGCAATTAAGAGAAATGAGTTGAATATAGGAATTTGCTCTTACAGAATTAAGGGATGAAACTTAAATGGTCACTGTAAGACTGTTTCTTTTATATATTTCCTTGGGTCAGGGAGTTGACAAGAAGATAGATGTTAGGAGCAGAATGTCAAGAAAAGTTAGAACTCACCAACACATGTTGAAACCCATATGAACAGAATGGGACCCATCTCAGCTTTCTCTGCCTCTAACCATGATCATAGTCACATGTTGCTAGTGAGAAGTTGCTTCCTTTCATCATTGTGAGCCTACCAGCTCCCCAGACACAAAATTAACTACGGGGTAAATCTGAAGGTGGATAAGTTGCAGGCCCAGCTGAGGTGCTATATGTAAGAAGTCAGGGTTTGAGCTGAGAACGAGACTAAGAATCTTGACTGAACCACCTGAGATGACATAGTGAGATGACAAAGGACCATATGTATTCTGTCCAAGCCCCAGCTCCCAGCTGTCACGTCAAAGAATGCTCTTTACAGTCCACATTTACCTACAACATACAGAAAGAATTCACAGAGATACGGTTCCTCCTTTGATCACCAGATCCTATTGGTGAGTTCTATTAAATTCAAAGTCAGAATGAGAATTTTAAAGAGGTGTTAGTACTTCCATGTTCACAGAGGCACTATTTACAAGAGTGAAGATATAGAGACAACCTATACATCTTTTTATTGAATAAAGGAGAACAAAAATGTCTGTAATCCCCAAACTCAGGATATTTATGTAGGAGGTTTGTGAGTTAGATGCTAGTCTTGGCTATGTAATGAAACCCTGCAGGGACAGGAGACAGAGAGAGAGAGAGAGAGAGAGAGAGGAGAGAGAGAGAGAGAGAGAGAGAGAGAGAGAGAGAGGGAGGGAGGGAGAAAGAGAGAGGGAATGTGGTATCCCCAGTCCAGTCATGTGTCACTTTACCATCACTGTGGAATCGTCATGAAGTGGCTACCATTCTCAGTGGTGATAATAATCTAAGAGTGCCACATCATTATACATCCTTTACAAAAAGGGAGCTTTTCCAGTGTTCAACAAGGATGAACTTTGAGAACATAAAGCTTAGTGAAATAAGCTAGCCACCAAAGAACAACAGTACTCATGACTTCACCTAAACAATGTATCAAAATAAGCTAAATACACAGAAGTAAATACTGGAGTGGTGGTTGACAGGAGTTTGTAGTCAGAAGGAAACAGGGGAAGTTATTGATTAATTATAATAAACATTCAATTGAATAAGATGAGTAAGTTCAAGGGCACTGCTATATGACATGGAGCCTACAATTAACAATACTGTTAAGAGGTTCAATCTCATGTTCTTTGTGCTTACCACACACACCAGAAACAGATTAAACATTAGACTGTCTTTCCTACCGAAAGGAAAGTGGCCATGCTGTTATGAGGATCCGTAGTATCCTCCAAGCTGTCTGTACATTTCTATCTCCCACTGATGTCCTCTCTTCCAGACGTAAACCTATTTTCAGTTGATTGATATTACATATATAGTTTACAAGTAGGTTCTGGCAGGCAACAGACAAGACTTAAAAATTTAGAACATTTGCTTGTCTGCATAAGATCAAGCCAGTGAGCAGCCCATCATGGAGGGGAGGGGCCTCAGGAGCTCCCACTTCTAATTGAGGACCTATTGTCACCTGATATTTTCAGGGGTTGGAAAATTCAGTTGTTTACAAAGAGTGTGGCCCTTGGAACATAGACCACGCTCCAGTGGATGGCCATATACCTATGAGTATATGAGCAGCAGGAATTGGACTCGGTGGACTGAAAAAAGAAAAAAAGAACACACAAAAATTGCAGGGAGTGGGTGTGTCACTGGAAGGAGTTAAAGGGAGGAAAGGGGTTCAATATGATTAAAATATACTGCGTGTATGTATAAAATCCTTGAGTAATTACTAAAAATATATTTTTAAAAGTTTTAAAAACTTGAAGGTAGTTTACAGACAACTATTTAAGAAGTGGTATATCAATGGGGATGAGGCCATGGTCAGCGTGCAGTGTTCTCCATTGGTGATGGTGGGGCTTTAAGACATCCTGCCACATAGCCAGGAGAGGGCATATGCCAGACCCCTAAAGAAGAGTTACACAGACAGGGGGATACCTTGAAAATCCACAGGGTCTGTCTATACATTTGCATGGCCAGACTAAGTCAAACCTGCAAGCCAGTAAGTCCAAGAAATGAATATTCTGACCTCTTTCCTGATGCCCTCCATCAGCTAAACAGGAAAAGAGCCAGAGGGTAGGAGACACATGGATATTTTCCAGCATAGAAAGCTGGGAGGAACACAGCGGAAAATGTGTGCAAAGAAGAAAATGGACAAGATTCAGCAACGTAAAAACTACCAGTGGCCACAGCGAAATTAGAAGCATCTACAAAGGACGTGGGCTAATCCTGTTATTTTAGAGGTGAAAAAGGCAACACGCTGAGCGATTGTGATTTACCTCAATAAACCTCTGTTAAGGCTCAGAACACCTGGCTCATTTCACATTCCTAATATCTAGCACACTGCCTGGCTCATAGTAGGTGTTCAATAAATGTTCATTTCCCAGAGTTAATGGAACCAAATCGGATTATAGAAAGCAGAGGCCTGATCTGAGCACTGGTGTGCTGATTGGAGGTGGTACACCATCACCTCCAGATACCATCTTAATTTCCAAGCATCAGACAGATTAGAAATTGAACAATATAACTTCCCTTTCTACTCCCACCCCCACTGTAAGTGATAAAAGTCGGAAAGCAGGGGGAAAAAAGAAAATTAAAGGTCCTGCGTGGTTTACCAAATGTGTAATTAGCCTCCAATTAGATCTGAAGAGGCTGCAGCGCTCTCCTGTTGAATCTTTTAGTACCAAGCATATTGAGTGCTTTTTCATGCCTTCACCACGGCACAATAGCCAGCCCAGTGCTGATGCTTTCTCATGTTTGGAAAATGAATCCATATTTCTAATGCCAGTTTCCTCTTTCTTCCTTTTTTTTTTTAACCCTATTTGTAAATGATTTATTGAGGTAGCAAATCAGATCACGATAAGATAAAGCTTTTTAGAGGTCATTAAAGAGTTTGGGGGAAGTTCCTACAAAGACGCTCTAGTGTCGCATTGTCTGGGCGATAAGGCAACTTAACAATTTATGTCAAAGTTTGCAAAATGTGTTTGTCTGATAAACAGTTTGCTCTGCGGGCATCAATCATACTTGCTCTCTGTGGTGTGTTGTATTTTTCATGAAGTGAACTTTAGTGACTTTGCCCATCTCTGTGGGTTTTTTTTTTTTTTTGAGATTGCAGTATGCTAAAGAGAACTCCCCACTTTCTCTCTGCTGGGCAGTTTCCCTAGATACCTTAACACAGCTGCCTTAGTACAGGGTGCCAGTGTGGGCAACCTCAACAAGCATGGCAAGGAAGGAAATTTTACAGGGGCTCTGTCATTGAGAAGACAGGAGACAAACTGTCCTTGGGTAGATCAGGACAATAGAAGGCTAAAGAAATAAAGGAGACTGCAAGAGCATCTGTGTGTTGCTAGATAGTATAAAGACCAAATGGAAGCAACAACATTTGTGAGAGTCAAAATGTTCCCAAAGGTGAGGGGCTGGATACAAAGAAGGAAACTGGGTGCCAGTCTCAGCTCAGGTCTGTATGCTGTCTCATTAACAAAATGGAGGTAACAATACCTGTCTCAACCTCCATCATTATACTGAGATTAGACGCCAGAACACAGATGAGACCATATCCTAAGCAAAGTCACTATGCAAAGAGAAGCCATTTGTTACAGGTTGATTCAGGCGAGAGGAGGTTTTTATTTTCTTTCATAATTAAAAAATAGTAAAATAAAATAACCAAAGATGGCAGGACAACTTGGTTCATATACGTTCAGCTTTCTCAAATCTTACCATTTCAGAGGCATTTGCAACTGCTTATAAATCACTTCTCAAAATTGCCCTGAGCCGAAATGATATTTCTGAGCGCGTGTTAAAAGCCTATAAGTGCTTCTGTTCTTGAACAAAGTGAAATCAGGTTACGTTAATAGAAGTATTAATTAATTTGCTCTAATTTTATTCAGCCGAATTAGCATTATTGAAAAGTCTTTCCCATCCTTGAGTACTCTAAAGTGCAGGAGGCTTTTGAGACGGGAGGTGGGAGAGGTGGGGGGGGCTCCAGCTGCACCTAGAAGTGGATATGGGGAGGGGCATTGTCTAATTTGGAAACCTGAGCTGTTACTTAGAAGTGCTGTGGGGTGTGTTATAATGAAAATACCAATCCACATTAGCCACGGTTGCCATAAGCAAAAATCTTAATATCTTCGCCAAACCTACTTAAGGTTCATGTAATAAACCCGCATTCCTAATTTTATTAGTGATGTGCCAAGTTAAGCACTTTGCTGGCCTTTGGACAGATTTATAGCTTGACTGTGCTGAATTAGTGGTGACTGACAAGAGGACATTGTTTTATAGGATGCTATTTAGATAAAAACCTGCAGGGTGTTTCTGTAATGTTGTCACTTCAAGTCCAAACAGGAAAAAAGAAATGTGTATTAAGGAGGACTGTTCATTAGCTTTTATGAGTTTAATCTAGTGCAGTCAAATGCTTCCTTATAAGGCAAGACATGCTAATGTACAGAGACAGCATTATCTCTACTCCAGGTTTCAGAATAAATTGATCTGCAGTACTGTAAAACACGAGAAAGTTCAGTGAGTTAATATTTGCTAGCACTTAAGATGGTGAGTGGCACATAGCGAACCACAGGCCACTCCTAGTGTCTGTTAAATAAATTAAATATATAAAACCGAACTCAACTTTTATCGTCCCATGGGGTATTTCTATATGTTTACACACACACACACACACACACACACACACACACACACACACACACACACACACAATTACCTTTTACTTATCTTCTCCCATGTTAACCAGAATTTTCTTGCTCGTGGAGTTTTCTAAATCATTACACATTGCTTTGCCACAGTTTGTAAGACACAGAAACCTCTTGCTTCACAAGGAAAAACACCAGAGCTTTCTACTTATAGGGGACAAAGCCCTGGCCTTCCTGCTGGGTTTTCCTAGAGAAGGGAATATGCCCACAGATCAGAAGTGAGCCGGCTAGCTTCAGACAGGCTTTGGTGCAGATGTGGAGTATGCGGCCTCACTGCTCCTCACTGATAACAGCTGGATGACTTTGTGAACAAAGACCTTGGCAACTCTCCTGATTTGGTTCTAAGTTCTCCTGAGAAACTGAAGCCAAGGTCTATAAATATGTTTACTCCATGACCTATGCAGATCATTTACACCTAATGTCAAGTTTATTAATCCAAACCCTGCTCCTTGTCTCTTTCATATACAGATATTCATACATACATATATAAAAAGAACAAGGACATCTTGAAGTCTCTATTCTTCTCTGGGACCAAAGATGGGATAGCCATATTCAGGGTCATTGATAGGGTAGGTGGAGTCACCACAAACCCTTAGTGGAAGCTTAAAACTCCAAATTGAAGAACTTCCATGGAGTTTAGACTCCATGTTAAACTCATGTTTAAAATGCCAAGCAAATGAAAGTGGGCAATAATTATGTTCTTGATCCCATATTCAGCAAAAGTGGAAGCCTATTGCCCATAGACATCTGCCAACATATAGATCAAGCAGACTCTGATGGACTGAGGCAGACGCCAGGCAATCTAGCTTCCACTTGCTCATCCTGTGGATACTTTGGGACAAGGGAGCAGTTTACAAGAGTTTCCCACCATAGTTTTTGGCATTTGTCTGAATGAATCAAAATACTAAAACATCCATTATGTCCCCAGCACTTTCTAGGCATATATTTTAATCTTCGTTACCTAAACGTTAAGCCTACAGGTTAAATAGCAAGTTCCACAGGGATTGAGTGGCCCAGGGCTGCCAACAGCTGCCTCCTCTACAACTCAGGACCCTTAAAACAGGCGATCTTCTCTGGGGCTCCCAACCACGTTTGAAATTCAGATTCAAGTGTATGAATTAGTGGTGATCGGTGCTATTTCGTGTTCCTTGTGCCCTTAATTTGTTGCTGGAATATTTGCCTATAAAACCTCACTTTTCCAAGTGGGTGTGATACCCCAAGGTGTCCTTGTATCACCCAGGAACTAAAGTCACTGACAGTGCCCCCTACCTCTGGTTATCTTGGAAGGTTACATAAGAAAACAAAACAGTGTCTGGCTTTCAAAAACTTTCTAAGAAATTTGAGTTTAATGAGGCATTTTGAGGAGAAGGAAGAGCAGGAGGGAAAAGGTCTCTCCAATATATTTTGAAAAAGTTACATTAGACTGGACACATTGCCTGCTCTGTTTATTGGCTTGGTGGCACTCGAGGCAGCACAGCCTAAACTTAGCATGTGCAGATGCAAAATGAAACATGAAGTCCTGGAAGCCACCCATGTGCCTGATACCCTTTGCCAAGATCCATGACACTGTACTGTTTGACTGCTACAACATTCATACTTTAGTTTGTGGTATATGTCTGTGTATAAACACAATTGCATCCATTATTTTTCTGCTACTCTGGTAAAATACCATGAGGGCAGAGGAGAAATGTTTATTTTGGATTACAGTATCAGAGGGATTATAGTCCATCATGGTAGGAAAGATTAACCAACAGGCAAGAAAAGCCTAGAGGCAAGAGCAGGAAACTGGTTAATCACATTTCATCCACACACAGGAAGTAGAGAAAGAGGAAACAGAAAGTGGGACCAGGCTAATAAACCTCAAATACCAACCCCAGTGTGTACTTTCTTCAGTGAGGCTCCACCTCCTAAACTATGTACTTTCCTAAATAGTACCACCAACCGGGAACCAATTGTTAAAATACATGTCTGCCTATCTCCATAAATGCATAAATATAATCACGTATGGTAGAATTATGTCATGAAAATGATTATGATTGTCATACTGGCATTCAAATATTATTCCAGGACATGGAATTATAACTTTGGGTATATTGTTTTCATTTCACAACACTTTTGTGTGTATTCAAATGTTTTGACACCCAAGCAGAAATACAGCTATCTGAATTCTGGTTTGAAAAACAGCCCCAATTGCTACATCTTACTATTGTGGTCTCCCTTCTCCTTCTCTCCCCATCTTCTGCCTTCCTTCTTCCTCCCTTCCCCTCCCTGTGTTCTCTCTCCTTCTCTTATCCTGTCCTCTGGTCTATCCTTCCCCTTTCCAAGTCCTAGATGGCAGATGAGCCTTCTGTTCTCCTTCTCTGCTTCATTAAGTGTGCTGGTTGCTTTTTGGAGCCTGGATGAAGTCACATGGCTGGGATGCCATCTCTAATCCCATTTTCCATTTGTATATTGGATTTTGTTAACCACTTTTTAAATAAAAATACAGCATGATTCTAATGTACTAAGGAGTTCCAGGGATAACCATATAATTTCAAAATGATACTGATTTTGTTTATATGCAGCATAATCTTTTACAGTCCTGCGTCTTTATTTGAAGCATTGCAAAGTGGATTTTTATGAAAGTATTATAAAGGACTCCTTGTTTCTCCATAACAGATCTGAACATTAACTGATCAGAGTTCAGATAAATAGTCTTTACTCTCCATTAAAATATTAAAAAGCCTTTGGTAAGAAACTGGCATAAAGATCCTTCATTCTTGTTTAATGAACACTTGTTGGCAAGTGTAACACTTTAATAGCTTCACAGAATGAATTTTGTGTGTGCATCCTCCATTTCCCTGTCAGACACTTGTCCAGGTGCTGAGAATTTATTGGGGGAAGCATATTTTTGCTCATTAGTTTTGAATTTGATTACAGAATAGTAAAATATGAACCGCCAGGTCCCCGAGGCATAGCTGTGTACACCAAGATTAGTAATTGCATGTCATCGTGTTCCATTGGAATTTATACGGTCAGATGGGATAGGTACTTCTTAAGGAGGTTTAAAAGCAAAACAAATTTGTATTTAATCTTTTTTGTGCAGTTATAGTCTTTCTAATGGAGAAGAGCTTAGGCTGTACTATATATTTTAAACAGTTTTAATTTTTTCTTCTCTAGTTTTTTCACAGTTGAAACCTATCAGATTTTCATGCTAACAACTAGTAAGAAATCAATGCCTATAAGGAAGATATGATGTAAAACCTGTCAACAGAGCCCAGTTTTGCCCACATTCCAGCAGGCACAATGATGGGTGATGATGATAGGTATAGACAAGTCTCTCCATTACCACAAGAAGCTTAAAAACAAACAAAAATTACAGGCTGATCTTCAAGAGACACTCACCCCCACCAGTCTAAAAAGTGAGGTTTTCATAGCATGAAGACTGTTGTTTGTTCCCTTAACAAGATATAGGCTTGAAGGCTGAGCTTGTGATTTTTTTTAAAGTTATGCCTACAATGAGAAATTATCATTTTGCTGTTTTGCTGTATAACAATAAAAAGGAGCTGTATTAAATCAGTGATTCTGCTTTAGATGGTGCTCTGGTTAAGCAGTGCCAATCACGCTATGCTCTTTTCTATAAAGATGCTCATAAATGCAGTTTCCAAAACAGAATCTAATGAGGTACTTAATGGTCACAAAACTGGCACATTTGATAATTAATGTTCCTTACTAGGTTTTCTGCTGAAGCAGCATAGTGATAAACAGTGGTGTAAGTTAACTAAACACATCTTTGAACCATTAGTTAAAAATTAAAGTACAGAAAGAAGTTTAAGGACACTGTTTTCTGCGGTGAATGAACAATTGACATCCTTCCAGAACCAACCAAAGAACTGTGCAAAGACAAAGAGCACCTCCTCTGAGAAACAACACAAAAAGCCTCTTCTGTACACAGAGAGTTCCTGAGGAGATCTTGTGTCTTACCTGGTCATGTACCATTCCAGCCTGGACAGGAAGCTATGTCATATCCAAGGTTCTGAGTTCAGAAAGTACATGCAGTTAGTGGGGCACATCTGTATAGATGCTTAATCAGGCATTTCCTCGTTACATTTGGGCACCAACTCAGTATACAAATTCCCGTAAGCAGATAAGAGTAGGTACTGAGGCTCAACAAAACTAAATCTGCATGCTTCAAAAGTAAGAGGCCATCTATGAGGATGCAGTAGTGTATAAAGAAAGGACTTATCTTCCTTTTGTGTATGTATTCTTTAAACAAAATTCATCTCTTGGTAGAATTTTCATTCCTATGTATATATTGTACTTTGATCACATTTATTACCACCCCCCTCATTTCTATCTTAAGTTCCTCCTTTCCTTCCTGATGGTTCTCTTTCTTTCTTTGTTTGTTTTAAACCTGGGTTGCCTGTATGAGGGAAAACATACAGTGTCTGTCTTTCTGAGTCTGGCTTAATTCACTTAACATGATGATCCATTCATTTTCCTGGAAACGATATAATCTCATTAGTCTTTGTGGCTGTATAAAACACCACATTGTTTTTATCCATTCATCTCTTGACAGATACCCAGGCCGATTCTGTGACTTGGCTATTGGGAATAGTGACAAACGCGATTGTGCAGGCATCTCCATTGTATGCTGTTATAGATTCCTTCAGGCATATACACACAAGTGAGATAGCTAGATTATATGGTGGTTGCACTTTTAGTTTTTAAGGAACCTCTACACTGTCTTCCACAGGCACGCTAATTTACATTTTCACAAACACTACAAAAAGTCTCTAAAAAGGCCAAGCCCATGAATAAATTTGAAACCATCATCTGCTATTTATCTTCCACTAGGTAAGGCTTGGCCTACTGTAACCTTAGTTTTATCATCTGCAAAGTTTACACTGTCTTACAGCATAGAAGGACTACAGATCTTGTCTATAATACAGGCTAAGATACAAGTTGAAACCGTCAAATGGGCATGAAGCAGTAGTTTTCCTCTTAGCAAAACACGTGTACACAGGCACATATACCATCCCTCCAAATAACCCAGCAGAATTCTTACTGGAGAGCCAGGCCCCTGGCTCTTGAAGAACAGCACCTTTCCCAGACACCAGATACTTTTTTGCCTTTTCTACTTATGAGTTATCGGATAGTCTCCTCTCTAGCATACAAAGCAAATCTAGACTGTAGTGGATAGACACTCTAATCTTCAAATGTAGCACATGGTTTTATGAATGTTTTTAATAAAAGTATATTAAAGTCCTAGTCAACCCATGACTCTAAACCTGGATTTGAGTGGGCTCTTTATGACCTTTTGCAACCATATGTAATAATTGTATATGAAATTCTGTTGTTGAAAATGCACACAAAAAGTGATTTCTCTTTGCCCCCAGTTTCTAATCACGGAATCTGATGTGGGGTGTGTGGGTGTATGTGCAATTTTTGACATTATTTTGAGTAGTTCAGGTGAAACCACTTTTTAATGGAGAACATTCTAGATTAAAAGGAAAATGTAGAAGTGGTTGAGGAAACAACGTCACCTACGACCTTTGCTAAATGGTACTTTGAAAAGAGAAGGAAAGATTAGATACCGTTGTCTTAAAACCACCACTTCCATATTTCTTCCCTTAAATTGCATCAGCGTTTCATGGCAGATGGACCATGTTTATTTTTTATTGTTGTTGTTGTTTGCAAATTCCCATTGACTTCAAAGGGGGCATGCCTACTAAGAATAGTGTGCATTTCACAGCTTAGATTTAAGGGATTTGAGGGACTCAGAAAAGCTGAGAGATAATTGAAGACTCACAGGGGAGGCATAGAGAGGATCAAAACAGCAAAGGGAGGCTCAAGCAGGATTGTAGGGACTCCAGAGGAGCTGTGAGTGGATCAGTGTAACAAGCAGAGGCTAAGGGAGCCCTTACCCCACCCCCAATCCCTCAGTAGCACATGAGCAATAAGAGGAAATTAGATGGGCACGGGGATAGGAAACAAAGAAGACACAAGTACATCCTGAGAACGCTGAGCTCCTCCCAGGTAACCTCATAGCTCCCTATGGACAGACTCCGTTTTGCATAAGGGACTCGCATGCCAGACCACAAATTCAACCACCTGTTAGGCAGGCCAGTGGGTACTTCACACTTAGTATGGCTGAGTTTGAATTAATCACCCCTTCTCCCCTTGAAGTCTCACTTCCCAGAGAATTTCCCAAGCTCTGCTCCCTATTTAGAATATTCAGATCCCTAGGTGGCATTCTTCTGTGAAATCTCTTGCTTAGCTACTTGTTTTGAAACTTTGGTTGCAGGGACTTGCTTTTATGCTCAAGTTTGTTCTATGTACTCTGCAATCCTGCAGGTCATCCCTGCATCTTACCAGGACCACATCATCACAGACAGTCCAGATCTGGCTTCACTCCTGTCTAGGACAGATTACTTTACCTAATACAGAAGTTCATCATAGTCTAGACTTCTCCTGTAAGCATACCTTCTTTATCTACTGATCCAGTAGGACCCATTAATTATACCTCCATTTTTCTCTTCTATGAAACTCATCTTTTTTCTCTTACTGCCTTATTCTCTGCATTCATTATTTCTTCAGCCCTTGCAACAATCGCCTACCTGATGTTCTGGTATACATACCTAGTCCTCTCTTCCCACTTACAATCTAAATGGTGGTTCTAAATATAAATGGAATTCCACCATTCCATTTAAAAATATTTAGGTATTTCCCATTACCTTTACAACAGAGTCCAAACTCCTTAAGCCTGTATGTTTTCCTTCTGATGCCATCTGATACCATCTGATACCTTACTTTGTGTCACCTGCTGACACTCCTATGTCACCCTCCAGTTACACTAAATACTTGAATCCAAGTTAGACTATCACAGCTATTTCTTATCTCTTGCATTTGATCGTCCTTTCGACCCCACCCCCATGTCAATCTCACAAACAACTTCTGTTCTTCAAAACTCAGTGTCATCCAGTTGTATAGTCTAGGGAATTGTTGGCTTCCAAGAAACTGCTGATTTCAGTCTCCATATTATGGCCAAGCACACCCAGGACATTTGGAAGGTATGAAAGAAGGAAGGAAAGAAGGAGGGAGGGATGGAAGGAGGAGGGAGGGAGAGAAAGAAGAAAAGAAAGAAGGAAGGAAGGAAGGAAGGAAGGAAGGAAGGAAGGAGAAAAGGAAGGAAGAAGAAAGAAAGAAGGGACAGGACCTGAAAGCACATCCTATCACATACTGGAAGCAGGTAAGAAGTAGAGATTGTGATGTTGGGGAGTCTGGCCCAGGGAACTAAGCTTAGAATGTCTGTATAGGTCAATGCACTACAGATATAAAGCCAGATGAAACTTATGGGTTTCCTAATAAGGAGATGGAGCACCATGAAGGAAATGCTATAGAAGTCTTTTAACTCAAGTAGGCTGCAGAATCATTGTCTTACGTTTAGGGATAACAGGATAGCTTAATAAAATGAACTTTTCGACTTGAGAAATATAATAAATAATTAGTAACCAGGACAAGGGAAAACAGATATTTTAAAATGATAAAAAAATGCTGCGACTGGGAGAAATCAGAAATACATTAATAAAGCAGAGTTATTGCTAAGCCCAGTGGGCCTGTGTGGCCACACCCTTTTGCTGTCACTGCTATTCAGGGGCTCTCAAGCTGGGTCCAGGTAGGGCCTGGCACCCTCATACTACAGTCAACTTGAATTCTGTTAGGGAGAGCTTCTTGCTTGACTCCTTTTGTCCTTGCTTATTTTATTCAGTGAGATCTGGAGAGCAGTTATCGCAGCATTATGCTCTTCTCTGGTTAGACCATTTCTCATTTGTTTTCTTCAGACTTTCTCCTTGATATTTGCAGACTTCCAGCATTTATGAACTGTCAAAACATCCCCATTAATTGTTGCTTGCCCAGTCCTCTCTTCACTGTTCATTCTTAACCCTTCTTTGTGTTATAGGCCTTTGTTTTATAGGTCTTTCCCTATGTCAAACTTGACCTCTTTCCCAACTTCTATGGAGCCACTTTCAAAGAGATAACTCCAGAAGATTGCTGTTCTACAGTGCTTTGCTCATCACCACTGACCAAAGTGGGCACATTGCTACAGAAACACAGACCCTTGTTCTCTCTGCTAGAATCCTGGTTGTACCATTTCTCATCGGAAAACATGAGAATCCTTCCACAGAGTACACTAAGTACCTCACTTGGGTAGTAAGCATCAAAACTTCTATCTATAGAACAGAGTTAGATTTTATGGCACTTGTTTCCCTATCTGTAACATTCCATGATAAATAACTCTAAAAGCTATTTTAAGGGGAAAATATATGTGAATACTTTAGCACAATGTCACATACATAATCATTTTAACAGATGGGTTAGTTATCATATGTGGGAAAACACCTAGATATAGGCTCTTCCCCAGGGTATCTTTTTTACCTGGATTTTAAAAATGGATATCCCCTGAGTAGTAATAGTAGACAGAACATATTTTCTAGAGTATGTGGATTTTAATCCCCTAATTTACACTGTTCTCCTCCTCCCATACCACCAGTAAGTCAAAATTCTCTGCCAGGCTCATTACTCTTTAGAAAAGCAGCTAGTGTGAAATTCTAGGAAGTTTCTGTCACCTTTCAGTTAAAATCATTGTTGATATGTGTCATCCCTGGCTTAGATTCATGAAGAAATGTAATCCCCTTCTCAAGTCACACCAAAAGATGTTGGGAGGGAAACTACAGAAGGAGATTCAAAGAGGTCTGCTGTAGGGTCGTTTTGCAGCTGATCAAACAAATTATCATTGGGGCTCTTATCCACAAATCGACAACGCGGCACACTCAGGATCCTTCTGCAGTAAAGCTTTAATGCATCTTGAGAGGGAGAGCATAAGCTTACAGAGCGGAGACCCCGAACTCCCAAAAACCCATCCCTTATATAGGCTGGCAACCGCCGCCTCGGACATGTCACCCCCTGACTGGCTACAGCTCATCGGACCATATGACGCCACTGGAGAGGCAGAGACCAAGGGATGGAAAGTTGTCCAGCGCCTGCGCACTAACTTGTTTACCATTTGGTGCCTGCCGGATGCAGGCGCCATCTTGTAATGGAGAATGCAGGGACGGCTCCCTACAGTCTGCTTTACTAGAAAGCCTTTCTGCATTGATAGCCTGTGTGATTCTCTGGCATCCATCATCTTGTTTATTCCTATTGCCACACCAAACCTATGAGGTAGGTTGTGACCCATGGGAAAACTAAGGCTTATTGTTTTTCAGATGCTACAACTAATTGACTGCAAATGCTGAATCTCTTCCTGGGCCCACAGTGGGCTGCATAGAATGTAGATATCCAGACGTCCGTGGTTATCTGTGGTGATTTGAAAGAAAATAGCCCTCATAGGGAGTGGCACTATTAGGAGGTGTGGCTTTGTTGGAGGAAGTGTATCATTTATGGGGGTAGGCTTTGAGGTCTCCTGTGCTCAAGCTGCACCCAGTGTGGGACACAGACTACTTCTGTTGCCTGGGGATCAAGAGGTAGAACTCTCAGCTCCTTCTCCAGCAGCCTTTCTGTCTACATGCCATCTGCTCTGATGATAATAGACTAAATCTCAGAACTGTGAGCCAGCCCAATCAAATGCTTTCCTTTATAAGAGTTGTGGTCATGGTGTCTCTTCACAGCAATCGAAACCCTAAGTAAGTCGCTATCATATTGTCAACTGTATTTAGCAGCTTTAAATTTGAAAGCAACATTTCTGGGTTTAAACACTGGTCTAATTAATCTATTATGAACTATGTGTTACTGGGAAGATACTTTAACCATTATAGGCCTTGGTTTTACCCATAAGCTGAATATAAATAATCTACTCCAAAAGATAGCTGAGCAGACAGACATGTCATATGACTTGGTAACTGGAATCTCTCCTAGCCTCTGGTGTCCTCTCTCAGGTTCTGAGCAACAGTCTCAGTTCTCACTTTCAGTCCTCAGTGTTAGAGATTAGATGCATCACCCTGAAAATCCTGGTACTGACAATGAGATGCTATGGGGGTTGATGCCTTTAAGAGAATAAGCTGTGAGTACCACTCCCTCATGAAGGAAGTAAGACCTTCATTTACAAGGCTTTGTGTGGCATTAGTCTATAAGCTGCCTAGCTTGTTCTTCCAGTGTCATCCCTGTTCAACCTTATACCATATGACCACACAAAAAGAAGACCCCCATCTATTTCTTGTCTCTTGGTGTAGAACTTCCATCTCTCAGAGTTGAGAGAAATAAATTTTAATTCCTCAATAAACAATTTGATCACAGTTATTTTATATTTCCAATAACCAAACCAGAAACTGGACAAGTCTACTCTGTCCATGAAGTTATTAACGATTTTTAACGCATTTAGTGTGAATACCTAATCTTCATGTCTCTGTGTTAAGTATCCTGGTGTGTTGTGGAATAATCTTTTTTGTGCATTGTGAAGGTGTGTCTTTGTCAAGGCACCGTTTGATTGGTTTAAGGAGGAGGTTAGGCAGGACTCCTCAATAGATAGAGGAAGAAGATAATAAGGGCAGGTAGGAGATTCTATGGAGATGCAAAACAAGTCCAACACACAGAATGGGAGAGAGGTAAAATGTGTTAAAACATAGATTTTAAATATGAATTAATTTAAGTAAAGGCTGAGCTTTCATAATTAATAATAAGTCTTGGTGTCATTATTTTCGAGCTGGCAGTCCAAAGGAAAGTCCTACTACACAGGTACCTTAAGATTGCCTTTTACACTGTATGTAAAGCACTGTGGCTTTGAAGGATCACGTCACCTAGATTTTTCTAAATAACCTATTGTCTGATGTTTAGGAAGAGCTAAAAACTCATATGTTATGAGATATACACTATTTAAAACTTTTTAAAAATTATCATAGAAAGTAAAGTCTTCTTTCCTATCCTGAGACAAATGGGTTGTTTCAGTACTTACAAATGCTACTCATTAAACATGCTACCCATTAAATCACTTCTGAAATGTCAAAATTATGTACAAGAATTGCTTTGGAAATAACCAAATGATTTTTTGTATAAAAATTGCTTTGGAAATTGCCAAATGATTTCACTTCCTTCCCAAATTCAATGGCTTTTTTTTTTTTTTTTTAAATCCAGGGCATTCAGAACAATTTCCTAAAGCCAGTAATTATTGCCAATTTTTCTTTCTCAGTGTTGACCTATGACCAAGCTGATAAAGATACTATTCTTCTGTCTTTAAATAAACAGATAACCTCTGTCTTGTTGGCTTATATGGCTTTGTTCAAGAAGACAGGGCAGCCCTCAGACTGAGGTTAAAGGGCAGATCCTCCACTTATGTAACAGATGATGGGGAAAGACCCTGGGTTTTCACCATCTCATCTACAAAAGAAAAGCATCCATCCTTCACAAGTAACCATGGTGATAGACACAGGTTAGACATGAAGGATTCAACACTGAACCCAACACAAAATCACATATGCCAGATAAGGAGAAAGACCAAACAAGAAGATGGCAAGAAAAATGCTGGTACAGAGCAAAACACAACAGGGAGGGTTAAGAGCAAAGTAGAGTATTAAAGAGGGTGGAGGTGAGCTGCTTTGCATGCTGGGACACCACTGGCTTAGCTCTTCTTCCATCAAATGTCTAGAGAACTACATAATACAATGCAAACAGAAATTCTTGTGAATTTTGCATTGATGAAGGGAGATGAGTACTGAAACAGTAAAAAAAAAAAAATGAGGAGAAAGCTGACGAAAGAACTAATCAGTTAAACAAACATCGAGGAGATAGTGCAATTTTGATCTTTAATGTAACCTAAATGTGCTTGAAACTTGCTTTGATATGGATGCCCAGTACCTCAATTTCCTCCTCTGCAAAGTGGAGGAGGTACAGTATCACCCTCAGGGAAGGGCCCATGTGTGTTATTAGATAGTCCTTCCTGTGAGATGGTTATTACTTTGTAGAAGCAGCCAACATTCTAGAACTGGTGTGGTGAAAATTCATCTAATTAAGCATAGAAATCTGCCCTCCCCCTGCCCTTCAGCATCAAAGTATCTTTATTGTTCAAAGTTTGATAGTCAAACTTCCCTGATGAATTTTGTTAAGTATCTGTCCTCTTCTTCAATATGTAGAGACTATTTCAAATAAAGGCAATGTTTCTTGTGACCATTCGGTTACTGGTGAATGAAATTAAAATCACTTCAAAATACAAATAGATGGCATTAGATCCATTGAGTGGATGGAAAGGAAACAACATGCAGATGTATTGGATATGTCCTTCTGTGTTCCCTGACCCAGCCCTTTCCTCTGCTAATCGGTCTAGAATCTGTCACTTCTTATTACAGATGCTTTTCAGACTAGAATGTCAGGAGAGTGTTCTGAAGGATCTTGCTATTCTATGATTCCATATTCACCTCCTGTTCCATTCATCTCCACTTGAAGCTGAACAGAATCCCATTAATTATCACTTCAGGTAGTAAATCAGTTTCTCCTATGTGGAAGGAATGCAGCAACCCAAGTCTTTCTTTTGTCTGGGATCACCCAAAGGGTTATTACAGATGGTATTGAACTCATAAGAATAATTTGAACATTGCTACAACAACAAAGCATTTTGTAGATGTATAACCTTGTTTTTCTTTAAAATCCCTGAATAACTGTGAAGTCACATTGCTGGCTTAAGTGGTCTAGTTCTTCTCTCTTTGCTGTCTACAACTCTAAAAGCAGGTATTCAGTCTCTGGCTTTAAAGTCAAGGCAATGTGGTGATTGACTGTGCTGACATAATTGTGTTAATGATGAGACAAGGAGGCTACATTGTTAGATAGGTTGCTTATCATCACTATTTATTTAGTTGGCTCTCCCAAGTCTAAATTATACTTTTTTATATAATGTGGTTAGAGCCAGTCATTTAAAGTGCTTCACTGCTGAAATTACTTTTTTTTTTTTACAACTCTTTTAGCTGTAGTTCAAGAGAAGGGGGAAAAAGACTTCTATGCCATCATTAAACAGGGTTCAAAGTAAGTCCTTGATGAAAGATTTGAAGTTTGTGCTCTTAGGAAATGAAATCTTTGATCTCCTAAATGATTAGTGAAAACATTTTTGTACACAGGCCCATTTTTTAAAATCTCCTGTTCAAGACAATACTATGATTTAATCTACATAATACTTTTTTTCAATACCTCGAGCCAACTTCTGTTGCTGGTATCTGAAACTGCCCAGGAGCCTCTGCTTAAAGCTGAAGGATGGAGCTGGACACCCACCTGCTAGCATTGCCGCCAGAGATGTTGGTCAGAGAGAAGTATCTCATTTTATAGTGCTGCCATTGTATTTAGGAGTACGGCATTTCAAAGTTATAAAATCCTCATGGTCTCTCCTTTCACAAGAAAGTTCTGGGGATAATTAATATTTTTTAAATGAAGAAACAGCCATGAATCATTATATTACATTGTTGAAGCAACAGGAAATCTCCCCAACTATTATGTGGAAATTCCAAACACGGCCTTTGGAATAAAAATGAAGAAATATCCAGGCAGTCAACCCACAGGTTGAGCACATTCTAGATGGAGCTGTCAAAATGGATACCATGTGGAAAGCTTAGATTGATTGCCCAGACTGTCCTCAGAGTCATAGGACTGGTTTATGTGATTATCCCATCTTTGATTTTGCTTGCTTACATTTTTAAGCAATCTTTATTGACCACTTGCCAGCCTTAGTTCTGGGCTCTGGAGTCCGTCATGAGTGAGGCCATTCCTCTGTCAACATGAAGCTTTCACTGTATGAAGGAGAGTAGGGAGTGGTGAGCAAGCTTGTTCATGAGTTCGGTCTGCTGGGAAAAGCTCTGGTTCCTCCAGGATATTCCTGTGGACATAGAAGATGGATGGCAAGATCGACTGCTACTCTTCCGCATTCTGGTATCAATCTACAGGTAAAAGGGTGTCAGCTTTGCTCTCCAATCTTTGCTATTTTCAGACATTCTGGTGAGATGCAGATCTAGTGGGAGATTTCATAGCACACTGAATCCAATGTTTATGTGTTGCTAACTAGAGAAGATGAGTACCTCAGTCGGTGGTCGGACTGCTAGTGGTTGTGGCCACTCTCATGCCTCTTTTGCCGGTCTGCTACCTGTTCTTCTCTTCTCTCGCTTTCAGTTGTGACACTTGCCTTTTGTCATTGCTTTCTCATGGTGTCTGATACCTGGTGTAACAAGATCTTTCCTTTTGTGTGCTGCAAATGAGTGTGCCAGCATGTGCCTTTCCTTCCTTTCCATTAGCCTCAAATACCAGGGAGAAGGCTTCTAATGCCAGTTTCCTTTTTCATGTGGGTTTGGTACTGAATTATTTTTTCCTATACTCAGATAATAAGAGCTAGTTTACTGCAACAATTTTAAAGTTTACTTCCACATTCAGATACATGGTTCACCAGAAATGGATTTGAGTGCTTATTATAAATAATAACATGTGAATCTTTAGGAAGCAGGGAGATTCAGAAATGCTTACCATGTGTGAGGATGGAGATTAGAGCCCAAGACTCAGTAAAAATCTCTTGGGAGAGCACACATCTATAACTAGGGAGTTCATTGGTCAGCAGCCTACTCAAATTGTTTTCTAATTGAACTTCAGGTTAAGGAAAAGCCCTTGTCTTCAAAATAAGATGGAGAGCAATAAAGCGAGACAGGTTACTGACCTCGGAATTTGTATGTGTGGGCACACACGTGCACACAAATGCAACACATGTGTACATGCATACACGTGTGCATGCATATATATATATATTATATATATATATATATATATATATATATATATATGGTGGGGAGGAAGGTAGAGAGACCTGTGGAAGGGAGGGAGGGACACAGAGCAGGCAATTTTTTAAGAGAGACGAAAAAAATTTCCCCAAATGTTTCCCTGACATTAGCATGGTGGATACACTTCAGATTTATGTAGACCTGTGTGTTCATGTGTCTTTTCTAGACAATTAATCCCAAACTCTACTTCATGGTTCAACATTGTCTAGTTCTAATTCAACATCACTCTATGTTGATATTTACAAGGAAACACATGATGCTAATGCACCTTGTTATAGTTTGCCCCAGCTTACACTTCCAGGTTGTCTGTGCTTTGCATACCCATATTAATCTTATAACTCCCTGTCAGATATTTTCTAAGTTGCATTCTTTTCAGATTAGCTTCTGTGACTTAACATTGTGCTTTTACAGTTCCTCCATTCTTTTCATGGACAGATAGTTCATTTTAGCACAGAATAATATTCCATCATTCAGTCTTACCACAGCTATTTTTCATTTACATATTTAAGAACACCTTGCTTTCGTCTAACTTTGAATAATGCTGCTACAAGCATTCATAAGTAGGTTATTTGTGGGGATCCATTTTCAACTCTCTTGAGTTGATAAGAGCATGACTTCCAGGCCATAAAGTTAGAGGAGATTTTGTAAGAAATCGCTACTGTTTTGCAAGAACCTGCCAAACTCTTTTCCAACCTGCTGGAACATTTGCATTCTCAACAGCAGGGAACAACCACTTTGGCCTTATGTTCTCATAAGCACTTGGTATTGAAAGTGTTTAGGCACCATGATAGGCATGCCCTCACATGATGTCATATGCTTATTTCCAGTTTGTAACTCCTCTTTCATGGGGTTCCTGCTAAGACTGTCTATCCTTGTTTAGTTTTAAATTTCTAAAAGCTTAATACAATTAAGAAAGAGCTATTTTTCTTCTTAAAACCATTTGTTTTTGACTGGGATTATCTGCTCCTTGAATGTTTGGTGAAATGATCTTTATGATCAGTTCGTTCTGGTGATTGTAATGTGAAGGAATTTTAATGATTTAAATGATTTGTTAGTATATTCACGTCTATTCAGATTTCAAATTCCCTTTTCGTTGGTTTTGGTATACTATAATTCTCTGCAAAATTTTCTGTCCTGTTTAATTTTTTCAAATCCATCTATAAAACATGTTTTTTATCATTTTTTATTTGAATTAGAAACAAGATTGATTTACATGACAATCCCAGTTCCCTTCTCCCTCCCGTCCTCCCCTACCACCCCCCCAACTAAAACCCTACCTATCACATATCCTTTCTTCTGTTCTTCCCCTGACTCAACCTTTCTGCTCCCTCATGACCTCTGCATCCTTCCTCTTCTTCCCTTCTCATTCTTTAGTTCCCTCCCCCCTCTTTCCATGCTCTCAATTTGCTCAGGGGATGGTGACCCTTTCCCCTTTCCCCTTCAGGGGACAATGTAAAACATGTTTTCTCTGTTATACTGAATTCATTCTCTTTGCATTGGTGCCATGGCTTTTATATTTAATATTTTCATCTATGACTTGTGTTACCCTTTTTTCCTCCAACTGAATTTGCCACTGTGTTGAATTAATTTTAATATTTATTTTGTATATTTTTATATAACTAATTTCTGCCACAATTGTTAGCATTTCCTTCCTTTCCTCCCCTCTTCTCACTTTCTTCTTTCTTTGGTTTTATTCTTATGCTTTCTTTGACTTAAGAGCAAAACAACAGTTTAAAACTGTTCAGCCTTTCTTCTCATATAAACCTTCATCTATGTGGTATCTTTGCTGCACTCTAAAAGTTTTGTTATATGATATTTCCATTTCTTTAATGTTTAAACATTTATAACCTTTTAGTGCATCATTAAAACTATACTTTTAGCTTTAACACTGAATTCTTCAAGATATTTTACATTTCAATTAGTAAATCATTTCACTGTTGATCACATCTTTAGAGAGAACTAAGATTCAAGAAAACTGCCCAAATTTTTTAGCAATAATTTAATTTCTAAATTAAGCTCTAACACTAGCAGCTAAAGGGACATTTTTTGTTTTGTTTTGTTTTCTTCTACTTTCTTATCAAACAGAAAACAAACCAAGAACTTCAGTGATGCAGAGTATTCATTATAATATTATAAACCCTCAATAAACTGTTTGCTTTTGAAATTTTTGTATCCCTTGTTTTTAAAATCTCTCTCTCTCTCTGTCTGTGTGTGTGTGTCTCTCTCTCCCTCCCTCTCTCCCTCCCTCTCTCTCTCTCTCTCTCTCTCTCTCTCTCTCTCTCTCTCTCTCACACACACCACACACACACACCACACACACACACACACACACACACACACACACACGAAATAAAAAGTCAAAAAGAGAAATGTCCCAAATCAAAGCAAGTGTTTCTTTGATGAAACCCCAGTGCCATTTTCCCCTAGTCTATATGGCCTGGGATACAATCTCTTAACCTCTAAACCTTGTCTTCCTTAGTAGGCTACCAGATTCTTGTCAGATGTAACTATTAAAAATATTACAGGTAACTGCCAACCAGTACTTCAAAGTAGGTATTACCTGATCGTCTAGTTTAGTATTCCCTTTCCCACCATTTGTGACAGTCAAGGGCTTCCTTTGTATATCCAATATTTCCTCATAGGACCTACCCTGCTGTCTTCTACTTATTCTAAAGGTGATAATGTCCTTTGATCAAGGGAACTCTTTGGGACTAACTCTGCCACAAAAGTCTTAGGGGAAGAAAGTGAGAGATGAAAGAAGATAACAGAAATCCAGGAGAGACTGGTATGAAACCTGAACTGGTTCATTTTCTAATCCGTTCATTCTTCTGTCAGTAAAAGCACCTGCTCTGGTAGGGCCAGTTGTTTATGTGAGCACAGAGTCATTTCTGCGCGTGGTACACCAACTCCTCTGCCTTGAGGAGAAGTGACAGGCAATTGTGTTGAGCTCCAATGTCTGCAGCATTCTTCGTCACCATCTTGCAGACTGATGACCATGAGTACTTGCCAAATCCAAACAGCTGTGAACCAGAACTGAGTGGATACAATAATTCTGTAGATGGTGTTTCTTACGGATTTCATGATCAAGTCAAGACTGAAATGGGAAAAGCCCATAAATCAGAACTAAGGTCTTTAGGATTTCAGAAATAACCCTGCAGAAGAACATGAGGCTGAGAGCAAAGGTAACTAGTATTACTAGTAGAAGACAGCAGAATATGGAAGTCAGTTAATGAATAATTCATCATTCTCTGAATATTTATCATAACAATAGGAAAAATTTACATACCATCTCCTAAATACTTTGTCCTCTTCATGTATTGAACTACTTAATATTCATAGCTACCTTCAAATGTTATCTGCTCTATAAGTGTTACAACTAAGGTATAGAAAGATCAAAGGCTACATCTGCTGTGTGATGCAAGTTTCAAAACTCTAAACCAGGTGGCCTTCTGACAGAGTCCAGATTCTCCCTAACCAGATACAGAGATTCTTAAACAAACATAGTGTGTATGTTTAAGGCTTCTGCACAAAAATACTGGAATACATGAACATATAGTTGTATGCTGTCACGAAGGATACCCCGCAATTTGAGACAAATATAGAGCCTGTTTCTGGTCTTCAGTCAAGAAAGACCTAACTAAAGTACAGTATTAAAGTATAAGTGAATAAGGACAAGGAGATATTAGAGCACCTACAAACAAGATCTTCTGATGGTACAGATTCATACCAAATGAGGGACGTTACATTCCAGCTAAGGTCTACAAAACAACAGCGATTATTCATACAAAGAGAATTGGAGAAACAAGCTCCAGGCTAAATAATGAATAAACAAGCAAACACTCAAAAGCTCCTAGACATGAGAAGAGATTTCTTCAAAAGGCTCACAGTAGATCCTGAAGAAGAATCCAAGGGAAATCAAGGAAGTAAAGGCTAATACGACTTCACTCAAGAACTATTACAACACCTGGACCCAACTAGACTAAATTGTCTCTGGAAAGAAACAGGGAAGACAAACAAAATAGTCAGAAGGGAAGTCATCTTCATTGTGACTTAAACACCATTCATATCAAGAAAAAAAAATACAGCATGCAAAAGAACTACAGCCAGACTGCAACTTGTCAGGAAACATTATGTAGTTATGTTGTTCAATAGTTGTTCATGTATTGATCACTCATGCTTCTTCCACTGGATTCTATGTACACAAGTAATGTAAAAAAATACATCTGAATTCCATTCATGGTTAGCTCAGAGAACACATCATAGCTGGGCAATATGGTTAGTTACTAGTCCCTGGTATGGTTAGTTGTATCTCAGCACTTTAGTAAAAGTTTTCAAGACTTTGGTCTGTCCATCTGAGAAGAAGAAAGTAATAAAACTGCAAGATGTAGATAGGCATTAGTATAGTTTTCTTGCTTGATGTAATTTGTTGAGAGAAAATTTTATCACCCAGAATCTCGTAACCTCTTTATGGTCATTAGAATGAAAGCCAATACAGATTTTCATGGGATTTCCAAATTGATGTTATTTTTCATATGCTCCCTAGTATTATAGGGATAAGTAGACCATTTGCTTTTCTAACTCATCATTTTCCTGTTACCTCAGAAGATTTTAAACAATTAGGGAAATCAGTATTTGAGGTACTTGTTAAAAACAATGAATACATTTCTGTTATGGAATAAAGAAAGGGGAAAGTTTCCCCAAGTGGATTGACTGTTTTTCATATCACAAGATCGCTGGGTTTGCCACAAGAATTCACATAAATATGCTCTTAAGTTTCTTTACTCTAAAAGGGGAACAAAGGTTAAGCTAAGTATGGTGGTTTGAATGAAGATGGCTCCCACAGGCTCATAAGGAGGGGCACTATTAGGAGCTGTGGCCTTGTTGGAGTAGGTGTGGCCTTGTTGGAAGAAGTTTGTGGCTGGGGGTGGCCTTTTGGGTTTCATAAGCCCCAGCTAGGCCCAGTGTCACTCTCTGTTCTGCTGCCTGATGATGCGGATGTAGGTCTCTTAGCTCTCGCCAGCACCATGTCTGCCTGCCTTATGCCGTGTTTCCTGTCATGAGGATAACAGCCTAAACGTCTGTACTGTCAGTCAGCCTCAATTACATGTTTTTCTTTATAAGAGTTGCCATGGTCATGTTGTCTCTTTACAGCAATAGAAATCCTAAGACAATAAAGAATTCTGATCTTTGATATCCTCATTTATCCTGGTATTGAAAACATGGTGAGTAGGAGCATGAGAGGGTACATAATTTTCCTAGACTATATTATAAAAAAAATCATAGATCATTTTATCTATAAATACATACTACCTTTATATGTACTTATTTACTATACCATATGGAATTTATTTACATAAATTAATAAAACTCCCTGAGAGAGCACAAAACTATTTTTATAGCAACTAGTTTTTCTCAATGCAAATGTAAAAAAGAAAGTCAAATTTGATCATTCACTAAACTCAGGTGATTTCTCTGAAACCTGTAGTTCCTGAACACCATGGTGTGCTATCCCTGTTTTAGGTTCTGGGGATATCTACTCTTAGAAAGTAAGGTCATGCAACAGTGTACAAGTTCTTAAGAATATATCTTGAAGAAATCTGTGTCCATGACAAACATACCTCCTTTGAGAAAGCAATTACTAGTCATTCTTGCTATTATCTTCATCTTACATAGAGATTAAAAACTAAAACAAGAATTCTCCTAAACTTACTTTGTTCAGTGATCCCTACTGGTATTAACTCATTCACACAGAGTAAACCCTTAAAGAAATCTCTCTATGTAAATAAATGTTCAACCATCTTTGACAGTTATTTTCAAAGTGTTCCACACTAAATTTCCTTATGTGTCATCTTTCTTCTCGGGTGTTCTATAGATGTCTCCAGTCTTCCTGAATGAAGCAAAGAAATTAACATCTGATTTTCACCTATTTATCTCCCATGGCAGACCACATCTTTCAAGCCATCCTAGATGGTGGACTCCCAATGGAGCCTTGGAAAAGTAAAAAAAAAATGTCTGTCCTTTACTCATCTCAAGTTTGGTAAGTTACTAAGAGGCAGGAATATATGCTGGTATTTTCATGGAGTGTTATGCTTCATACATAGTGGAGTTTGATTTCAAGAAAGTTCAAGTCCTGTGTTCTACTGCAAAGTTAAATAACATTGGCCTCAGTAGGCATTTTAACATTGCTTTTCTTAGTATAATCACCCAGTGTCTAATTCTGATTCTCAATTAGATGTAGAGATTCACATTTATAATCCTAGTACTTATATGTCTAAGGCAGAAGGATTCTCATGAGTTCAAATTTAGTCTGGGATAAATAGCATATATGAGGCCATCCAAGACAACATAATGAGAACTTGTCTCAAAAACTAAAATTAATAAAGGTAGAAAATGCTTTTGGAACTTACTTCCTTTGGGAATGGTTCTTTTGATGTACTGCCTTTCAGATTTTGGTTATTCTTTATGCAATATACAGCTTCAAAAGTGCATTCTATGATTCTCAGAATAGACTCTGAAAACACTAGCAATTAGCTGTCCTGAATCCAAGTATGAAGCCACCATCAATTAAAATTATATTTCTCATACTTCAAATTATACACCATAGATGAAGGTCAGAGGCCATTGGTGCAAATATCTATGTTGTGTAATTTTTGATGATTTATTAAGTGCATTTATAGGAACACATAAATCTTCAAAGTACTTGGGATATATCCTGCCAGACATTTTAATTGAATAAGAAACAAGACAGGGGTATTCTGTAAAGTCATTTTTAAAAGTTTTCTAGGCAAAGTAAGAATGTTAAAAATACTAATTCTGAGTATTAATTAACTTAGACACACATTAATCCATGTTAAAATACTCACTGCTAATTTCCAGTAATTTATAATTGTCCAGATATTGTTTTGGGTGATCAGTATTATTATTATTATATATATATATATATATAATTTGGCAGTCAATGATTTTTGAAAGTGACCTATGTCAAATTACATAAATGTCATCTATTTAGTTTAAAAAGGACAACTTCAAAGTCATGAATAAATGTTAAATTTTATCAATTGTTTTTATTTTTCATTCACTGGAAAGATAATGATTTTATCCTTTATTTTATTAACATGGTAATCCACTGATCAAATATTTAAATATATTTCAGCTCATTTTTCATTAACATTTATGGATGAATATATTTGCACTATGCACATGCAGTAGTCCATGTAGACAAGACAAGGGTATCAAGATGATGGAACTATAGTTACAGGTATTTGTGAGATGCCATTTGAGGGTGTTGAGAACCAAACCCATGTATTCTGCAGGAGCATCAAGTGCTCTGGACTACCGAGCCAACTCTACAGGCCCTTGATTACCCCTGTAATGTTATGATAACCTGGCATTCCTGAACAAAGCAGGCACATTTGTGATGCATCTACTAATTTGATGCATCTCTAATTCTACTTCCCACTATTTTGCTAGGACTTTTGTAGTTAATGTTTGTATGAGAAATCAGCCTGTATTTATCCTTTTGTAAAACCATCCTTGCAAGTATGACAATCAAGGACACAGCAGTCTTTTAAATTGAATCATAAAGTATGTTCTGTCCTTTTCTTTGAGAAGATTTGTATGGAATTAGTGTGATTTTCTGTAAACATTAGGAATAAACCAATAATGAATTCACCTGGGTTTAAAGAAATTTTTGTGGCAAGGATTTTTGTTGAAGAACTTATCAGGTTCTCTAGTGTCATTCTAGCTTTGAAATGTACATTTCTAGATATTGATTAATTGTACTTAAATGGTCAATCTTTCTGGCAAAGAGTTGAGCATAGTATCCTTTAAGTAGCATTGTAAGTTTTATATGGTCTGTAGTGATGTCTCAGATTTCATGCTGGTTATTTGTATCTGTTCTCTTCATCATTCTAGCAACTTTAGAGTATTTTCAAAAGAAAAAAAATGTTGATTTTTTTCCCCTTGTAATTTGTTTTGGGCTCTTTTTCTTTCTTTCCTTTTTTCTTCCCTGTTTCCTTTCTTCCTTTTTGGTCAACTATTTTATAGTTTTATATTTAATAATTTCTTCTATTTTTTCATTTGCTGTGGGCTTTTCCTTTACATTTCTCGAAATAAATTTTCAAGCATTAATTTTCAGCCTTTCTTCTTTGCTGCTTTATTTTTCATTTTGTTTTGTCATGCTTTTTTTCCTTTGTTGTTCATTTATTTTCAGGATAACATCTAGTTATATAGCCCAGGCTGGCCTTGAAATTGTAATTCCTCTGCTTCCAGCCTCCTTAGTTCTGGGATTACAGGAACTGTGCCAAGCTCATCTTTTTCTTAAATAGATTTATACAGGCTATATCAAGCTTCTAATACCTTTAGTGCATTATGTTTTATTTTATTTGGTTAAAATATTTTCTAGGGTTAAAAATGTGCATGCAGGAGGCCCTGGGTATGACCCCTACCTCACCAAACTAGCATGGTATTCAAATTCTCCTATGACAATGGTACTGAGGAAGGAGAGTGTGCATCAAAAATTAGAGGTCATCTTTAGCAATATAGCAACTTCAAGACAACCCTGGTACAAGAGACCCTGAACAACAACAACAAAAAGAATATTTCCTTACTTTGATGATAATGTTATACTTTTTATATAACTTACTTAGGCACTCTTTGTATAACATTTTCATAAAATATATTTAAATTTACCAGGTTTTTAAAGTGATGGTTTTTAGCTTAATATAGCATTGTTGAGACTTGTTTGCTAGTTGAGTGTACAGTTAATGTTGGTAAGTACTCTACAAACACTTGAAGACAATGTGCATCATTAGGTTGTGCTAGCTACATCTTTAGTAATGTTTGTCTATTTTATCACCTGATCAAAGATGTGCTGTGACATTTCACCACCATGATAGACATGTGTGTCTATCATGTAAAAGTGTAAAAAAGTTTACACTTTTTCTCTCTTCACTCTTGATTATATATGTAGAGGTAGCTATTAGGTATTTAGAACTTCTCATCTGGAGTGTGTGTGTGTGTATCTCTGTGATCATTTTGAAATGATGATGTCTAGAATTGTTCTTTGAAGTAATAACTGAGCTTCACTTTTGATTAGGGTCTGTCTTCATCAACTCATTTACTTTGACATTTTTCTGGATACTCATGTACAAAATTTATTGTGAAATATTTGTTTAACTCTACAAAGATGCATTGAATTTGTTTAAGCATTTAAAGATGTATTGTGCTTGCTTATGTCATAGAATATTTGTTTAGCTATGTAAAGATGTATTGCATTTGTTTAATTATGTAAAGATGTGTTGCTGCTTTACCTTGCCTGCCTAAGGCACCTGATTGCTCTAATAAAAAGCTGAACAGGCACTAGCAAGGGAAGAAATACAGGTGGCCTGGAGAGTAAGTAGAAGAAGGAATTTAGGCTCCAGGGAAGAAAGAAAAAGAGATGGAAGGGGTCAGCTAGCCAGACAGAGAGAAAGTAGGAAAGTAGGACTACAGAATAAAAGAAAGGCAAAAATCCCTGAGGCAAAACATAGATGGCTAGAAATAGGTTTAATTAAGTAGTAAGAGCTAGTGGGACAAGCCTAAGGTAAGGCTGCACATTCATAATTAATGACGTCTCTACGTCTTTATTTGGGAGCTGGTTGGCAGCCCAAAGAAAATTACAGCTACAAATGGCACCCAAGGTGGGGCCCATATTTCCACAAAGGGCCTGAGAAAAACTGGAGAGAGAGGGAGAAAGGAGAGGGAGGGGGAGGGGGAGAGGAGAGGAAAGGGGAAAGGGAGAGGGAGAGGGAGAGGGAGAGGGAGAGGGAGAGGGAGAGAACAGGTATGACTTCTTTAAGAGGCACAGTAGTGCCTCTTAAAGATCACTTGAGCAGCCAGCATTCTAAGTAGAAACACAAGCTAAGTGAAAATGCCTACTAGAGCACAAACACCAACTTCCTCAAGCTGAGGCAGTTGAATGCAGCTCACAGTTAAACATAGCTCTCAGGTAAACCTTCAGGCTTAAGGCTTGACTCTCACAGACCAGAGAATGGGGAGGAACCATCTGCCAGAGCCACAGAGTGGAGGGACTAGCTGATGCTTAGCAGTTTAGAGTTTGGCTCATGCTGTCAGAGAACACCACAGATGCACAGTAAAACAAGTCCAGACTGAAAAAAAAAAAAAAAAAAAAAAACCTTTAAACAGGTTATAGTGTGCATAGGTGCATAAGAAAGAAAAGAAAATGGATATAAACAGTCATAGGGAAAAAACAATAGTTTAAAATAATTAATTAAGAATTTTAAAGAGAGTAAAGAAATATAAAAAAGAATAAGCCATGTAAAGCTAGGAAATACATAGGGAGTCTGGATCCTGTATGGTGTTTTATTGACTTAGAATTCTGATGAATGAACGAACAGCTGAGAGACTTGGGCTTGTAAGAGAACTGCTGAATTAAACCAGCCTGGATGGTTTAGGGATGTCTTAACTTCAAATTGGACTTCAGGAAAATATATTGCATTGGAGGAGAGGTTATGCTTTTGTTTCCAAAGGAAATGAAAGGCTATGGATTCCTTCAAAATTAGAGACTTCAAAATCTTGACTACTAACATAAAGAAAAAACCTAGCATATACAAGACAGGTAACATACATGCTGTTCTCTTGGCATGGGGACAGCTCTGGAACTGGATGATATTCTGGTGGAAGCTTCACTCCAGCCCCTGGCATCCATATATCCAAAGAGTCTGAGATGTTATGGTGGAAGCTCCATCCCAAGCCCCCTCCCCTATCTGTCTCCAAACCCTTCTGCATCTCAGAAAGCCCACCAAATGATGACCCCTCACCAAGAAAAAATGTTCAAGACCACTCCTACATGATATTTAAATTGTACCCCAAAAATAGACGTGAGGTTTTCTGGTCTCTCTTTTCTGTCTCCTTTCTGGGGAGCTGGAAAACCATCTGGGAGTCTACCTTAGGCATGTTTCTGGCTAGTTCTTTTAACTTAAATTAACTTGTTTCTCTTTATCTACCTTTTGCCTAAGGGCTTATTACCTTTCTTTCTTTCTTTCTATCTTTCTTTCACTGCTTCTCTATGTCTGACTGGCTGACATCTGCTTGGCATCTTGCCCCAGGTGAGTTCCCCATTCTCTTCCATTTTCTCATTCTTCTTTCTCCTGAGCCTATATTTCTCTTCCTATCTATTCACTCTGCCTAAGATCCCCACCTATCCTTTCTCCTGCCTAGCTATTAGCTGTTTAGCTCTTTATTAAACCTATCAGGTGCCTTAGGCAGGCAAGGTGAAACAGATGCAGCACATCTTTGCAAAATGAAACACAAATCCTTAAATTATTAAGCAAATTCACCACAAACAAAAATAACATGCCTTTACACAACTAAAGTAATATTCTGCAGCATAAACAAATACATCTTTGCCTAGTTAAAATAATATTCTACAAGAGTAAAGTTTATAAGGTTGAGCAACATAAAAGCTTAATTTGTTTACCCAAAAAATGTTTTTGGTCTAAAAATATAATTTTGGGTTAGTAATAGAAGTTAAGATAGAAAGGAAATTAGGTACACAGCTTTGAACTCACCAAAATCGGATAGATAATGGAGTATTTTCTCTGAATTTGACAAATACTGGATATTATAAATGTAATTACTGGACTGGATATTATAAATGTAATTCTTACTTAATCATTGTTCTTATTGTATACAGTTGTAGGGAGAAACCCTGATTAAGAGGTACTGCTGACCATGCCTGCTTGGGTTTAAGAAGGAGGGAGGCGTGCACAAGGCTCTCTTTCGCCTGGCTGAGTTGACTAGGAAGCACTTCAGGGTCTGTACTGCTCCGGTGCAAACCTGGTCACTGGCTCCCTTGCATGAGTACTTTCCCCCAATAAACTACCGTTTATCAACCCATTTCTGACTCCACTTTGTAAACGCGTTTATATAGTCTTACTATATTAAAGCTAAAATCTTCATATTTACACAAAAGGGGAATGTTGCAGAATATTTAACTATGCAAAAAAACTGTTGAATTTGTTCGTGTTGCAGAATATTTAATTATGTAAAGATGTATTACTGTTTTACCTTGCCTGCCTAAGGCACCCGATTGTTCTAATAAAAAGCTGAATGGCCAATAGTGAGGTAGGAGGTACAGATAAGACTTCCAGGCAGAGACAGTTAAGGAAAGGAAGGAATTTAGGCTCCAGGGAAGAAAGAAAAAGAGATGCCAGGGGCCAGTCAGCCTGACACAGAGAAAGTAGGAAAGAAAGGCAAAAAGCCCTGAGGCAAAACATAGATGACTAGAAACAGGATTAATTAAGTAATAAGAGCTAGTGGGACAAGCCTAAGCTAAGGCCAAGTATTCATAACTAATAATAAGTCTATGCCTTTATTTGGGAGCTGGTTGGTGGCCCAAAGAAAATTCCAACTACATTTGTCTCATGTAAAAAACTCATAGTTTTGTCTTTTGTGCACCTAACAATTTATCTTTCTATTGAAGTATTTGGTCCATCAAGATGAAATATAATTAGTCCCATTTGAAGTTTTAACACTCATTTTTTTCTGCTTGTTCCTTGTTTTCTACTTGTCCCTTGTGTTTTCTATGAATCCTAAAAAACGATTTTTAAACATCCCATGTTCTTTATGTCAGTTTATTAGTAGTTTACCATCATTTTAAATTGTTATCTTAGAGATTAGTGTATATTTTCTTGCTTTCTTAAGGTTCAATATTTGGTAATGTTTTTACTCCTTCCTAAACAATGTTGAAACTACATGCTGACTCTGGTTCTAGCATACATGCTCCGCTGCATTGCTTACTAGGACTACTGTTTTCTAATAAACATTAAGTTCACTATCATTTCCTTAGATTTTGGTGGTACTATCGTTGGATTTTGTTTGGAAATTTATTTCTGAGAAAGCCTTGCTATGTAGCCAAGGTTGATCTTGAACTTATGATTTTCCTGCTTCCTCCTGCTGAGTACTGGAATTACAGATATGGGCAGCCATACCCAATTCATCTACATAGCTTGACAATAGCCAAGGAATTATTTAATTTTGCCCTTCTTTCCCCTTTCTCAGGCTGAAATTTCTTATGGGTGGTTCAGTCTGCTCCTAGAATATCGGAAAGTGGAACTATTTTTGCAAACAATGGAATTGCAGCAGAGCAATGTGACATGTAGGTTGAAGCATAGTGATGAAGAAGAAAGTATGAAAATACCCAGTTTCAATTGCTTACCATAAGACACAGAACAGAGAACATTTCTTGCCATCTCTACAAACATTTCCATATCTTTAAAGGGAGAGCAGAGAATTATAGAAAGTTGATTCCCATTTCAGTTTGCAACATTGAGATTCTTATCTTCACCAGGATTCCTCTAATCCACTATGCTATATCTCACTCTGTCTTTTATTCTTTATTATTAATTTATTTAAACTTAATTAAATTACAATTTTATTTATATTAGATGAAGTAATAGGCTTCATTTTATTGAATTATTTTTAATGAAATTACAGACACAAGTACAGTTAACTTGAGCTTTTGTCATCACTACTCAAATCTCAAAGTTGAACCAGCTCTCTTTAACTTACTATATGAAAATTAGAGTTTTAGTTAAATAGACATCTTGAAAGCATTAGAAATGTTAAAATTTGTTCCTTTCCTGCATATGTATTAGATGTATATGATTCTTGCCTTCAATGCCAAGTAAACATGCATGTCCATATACATACATGCAGGCATATATACATACATGCATACACACACACACACACACACACACACACACACACACAAATGAAAAGGCAAACTTTCTTCTGTAGTGTGTTATTTTATGTTTCTAATTATCTCAAGGGATATAATGTAATTCTCTAAAATTATTGTAATTCACTTTAATTTAAAATAAACATGCCACATGCCATTTTGGTTACTGAGTAAAATATGAAAAATGTTGCTGTCTTCAACAAGCCCTAGCAGGTAAGAAATAGAGTTCAAAGAAAAATGAAAGCTGCTATTTCTTTTCCATAACAGGAAGTCAGTTGATGATGAATAAATAAGTGAATGCCAACTGTAAAAACAAAGAAATTTGATTTTTCAGAATGGCTTACATGAAACTATAATTGGGATTGATGTCACAATTTGGCCAAATCTGGAAACATCAGTAATACTGGACGATTTCTTCTTTATGTCTGTGTCGGAGATTGAATCAGGGGCCTCTCACAGGCGAGGCAAACATCCTCCCACTAAGCTTTAGCCCTAGCCTTTGATTCTGTCTTTAAACCAGAAAGAAATATTTACAGAATGAACTGGATTTTTTTTGTCTTCACAAGACAGTGATGCAGTTATTAGCATCTGCCAGCAATATTTGATCACACCAGTGTCACCATGGAGAAATTGAGGAACTCCAAGGAAAGTGTTGCTTACATCTCCCTTAAATACTACTCATTGTTTGTTTCTCTTGAGACTCCAAGCTAAAATCAGTTCGTAATGTTTGGCTTTTTAAACTTGGACACTATCACTTACAAAGCAAAACAGCAAGGTATATTGTACCATTACATCTATAATCCAAACACTGACTCGTCCAGAGAACCGCTATTTGTTGAACTTGGGTAGGAAGAGGTTTTCAGCTTGTTTCTGTTCTCTTGTAAACACATTCCTTTATATACTCCCTCACAGTGTGAGATGATAACACAGGGATAAACAGGGAACCTGATGCCAAGAGTAATGACAGAATGTACCCACCAAACAGTAAAAAGTACTTTCAAAAAAGTAGTGGCGTCAGTCAAGGCTGTCCTTGAGGTTCCACACAGCTCAAGGCTGTCTAGAGAACAAATGTACTGGGGACAATTGCTTGTCTTGCTCATGGAGATAAATAAAAATTTAATCATCAACAGATTTTATGCACCCCGATGGTTTTTTGTTTCATTACCTGAGCTAAGCATTCCTAAGAAATTCTACAGTCATCAACAAAATGGCAATATAAATGCCGAGAGATTCCTCCTAGCTTAGTCAGCATTCAATCAACATTTATTGACCAGAGGCAGCATGTCCTAGGTTAGGGGTGTCTCTGCAGCCAGACCAGAGTGCTGGGCTCAGTGAAGTTTCTCCACATAGCAGCTGTGAAGATGGACTAAATTGCCACCCACCCGTGCCTCAAGTTTCCTTTGTAAATGATGATAACTTGGGGATGATACTTCAGGAGGTACCACAAATGCTAAGTAAGAAAACATGCTTGAAATAGAAATATTCTATATGTGTTGTCAATTGATGTAAAGTATCTATAGACCAGGTACTTGCTCAATACACCTTTATATGAATATAAAACTAGACATGGTAACTAATCTAAATCTAATTAATTTACAGCATAGGAGGGAAGTTAAAGCATGGACACAAAACTAAATCATTAAGTCTCCGGTTAAATGCATCAAAGCCCTGCTATTCATTCCACACTGCTCTAGGTAACCCTTCCCATGGACAGCATAAATTGAGCCTACTAATCATGACTTATCAAGTTTTATAATTAATTATGTGCATGCCTGGTCTTTCCAGATTTTGATTGCCTTGAAGGTCTGCTTGTCGCTCTTCCCCTGAGCCTACTCCACCCACCGTCCTGCAGTCAGTATTCAACACTGTTGAGTGAGTGAGTGAATAGCATAACTAAGCAACCCATGGCCATGCCACAAGTGCATCACAGCTGAAGCACTGTGGGCATTCACTTTTGTCTCCTGTTATGACTGCTGGGAATGTTCATGTTTCACTTCAGATTTGCATTATTCTGTCTTCAAAAACTAGCCTTGCAAAATGTGCATAAGCCTCTGTTTCTTAAGCCTCAGTTGTCTTGGCCTCCGTTTCTTTCATCCTCATCATGAGATTCAGGAAATGTATATTTTTACCAAGCACCCACGTGTTTTTCTCAAATGTACAGAAATAGACAAGCATTGGGGCCCAATACATAATTCACTCCTAGTCCACATGTCCTAGGAAATGGAGAGTTGGATGGCAGAGAGATATATCATACATCCAAAGATAACTTCATTGCGGTCTCTGGGTTGTTAAAACAGGAGGAAACCATTGCCTTTTAGAGAAAAGTTCCAGTAAATGTCACCATATGAATAAACATCGTAGTGACATGCTTAAGCCTAGTTCCACTTGTTATGATTATGTTGCCTGACTCTTACCACCAGAAGTGATTCCCTCGTAGTTTCCTTCACATTAACATTTACGACGAAGGGGCAGCATTCCCCTCTGCTCACATCAGCTGGAATGAGTCCCTTTACACCCTGCAATATTTCACCAGTCACGGGCCAGCAAGAACCCAGCATCCAGCCAGCTTGCTCTGGACTTCTGCAGGTTCCACCAGCTTTCCCCAGCTAACAGAACTGCCATTTGAAATCCATCTGCTGCATTTCAGGGACCTAAATCCTGACCTAGCCAGGAGAGGTGGAGCTGGAAGTGAGCAGAAAGGACCCGAGGTACTAAAGGGAAACATTGTTCAGTGCTGCTGTGCATTCCCTGAGACTCACAACACACCAGACGGTGCCTGGAGGCATATTTTTCACTGCAGAAGTAGCAGAAAGAGAACATGACTCCCACCCCTTCTTTATATTCCAATGAAATTTGCTGGTTTAACTGAGCCACAGTACAAAAGCGCTTGCGGTTCATGTTATATTAATACTGTGGCCTGATTATCAAAAGCCATTACTCTTGGTTATCTTGCAGCGACTGTACGGAGGTGCTATAAGTCAGTGACTGCCCACACAGCGTTTGCTCCATGCTTATGAGAACAGAGCTCTTAGCGCAAAAGTGCATTTGTGAAATTATTGCCTTTTAAAGATAGGATTTGTTAGAAATGAGATGAGATCATTCCATTGCTTTTCCTTAGATGAAAAAATTAAACACATAAATTAAATATCACTATCCTGAATTGTGGTGGCTTCACATGGGTCAGTTTACTTGTGGTCAAATACAGTGGCATGTCTTTCAGAACAGATACAGTCTTAGCTGAATTCCAGCCAACGGTACAAGCAGGGAGTTCAAGGTTTCCTCTTCTGTTTTCCTTGATGGTTCTTTCACAGTACTGATGGAGGCTTCTAGTATCTTACTCCCTTTTAGGCTTCTGGAGAACTATTTCCTTGTTTAGTTTTGCGTTTAAAAACAGTCACTGCAATGGTTCAGAAACATACCACTCACTTCCCCACGGATTCATAGTTCCTGGGTCTTTGCACGACTCCTGGGCAGACTGCATTTGTACCTTCTTGATGTTAGGGGCATCATGTCTAGTGTTTTCTTTTGGCCCTCTGTGACATTTGCACCCAGCTTGCTTTTTTTGTGTGTGGAGAGACAGATACAGGAAGGAGAGTAATTCTAATAAAGGAAAAGAAGTCAGTTTCAACGCTCCCTAACCTCCTTTAGGTTACTTGTCTCATTACGTGCAGCATACCATCAGGGAATAAGAGCAAGATGGCTTGACTCGTGGAGACAAAAGGGACTCTAGTACTGTGTCCAAAGCTTTCATGTTTCTTTATAAGCAAAAATATAAAAGGTAAATACATTGTGCTGTTCTCTCTGTCTTTCCTATTGGAATGGTGCATTAGAATATCCCGTTGTTATAGTCATGCCTTTCTGACCCAGTTCATTAAAAATATATATATTTCTGCAAGTTGTTTGGAATGTGGTTCCTGCTCCTTAAGCAGACACTGCTGCTTCTTTTTTCTCCTCCTCATCTTCCTCCTCTTCTTTTGACTTTTAGAAACTGTTTCACATAACTAAGAAGAAAATCCAGCCAAGATTTACATTTTAATTTAGTTAACCAAATAGTTCAGATTGTGTTCTCTACAGACAAAAACTGGTCTGTAAGTGGGTTGGATTTTCCTGTATTTTATTGCTGTAATTTGCATGAGAAACACCAGATCCTGTATAATTGTTGCTTTGTTGTTCTGATCTGAGTAGCTGTTTCCAATGTCAACAATTATAACTTGAAATGAAATTTAGTAGCAGTTAGGGGGTGGGGGTGGGCGTAGGGGGTGGAGGTGACTGCCAGCCAGTCAGAATTTCACATCAGACTAACCACAGTCTAGCCTGCTAATGCCATGGTGATTCGAACAGCAACCAGGCTTGCAACAAAACTCCACACAAAGTATAAGGGGGTCCAATCCAGGTGCTTGAGTGTCATCACCCTGCATGTCTTGTGGTACTTAATTCCAGTTTGGTGTCTAATGAAGGACTGGCATGTTTTATATATGATGGCTGCTAATTGCTTCATTATCTATGCAAATCACAAAGGCAAACTGTCTTATCATAAAACTAGTAACAGGGCCATTTGAAAGCAAGGCTTAGGAAAGCACAGTCATGTCCAAGCTGCTTCTGCCTCCGTCTCCTTTCTTAGGGTTTTGTATTAAGTTGTGGTGTTTTCTCCGTGGTCATTTGTCCCTTTCGATTAGTCCTCAGTTAAGGTAACCCTGTAACGGAAGGAGCTAGGGGCTGCTGGAGTGTGCTACTGCTGTGGGTGCTGAGCTCCTGACCAGCTGTGTCAGCAAACCCACCCACCACTCTGCTCCATGCTCCCACTTATCCGGGAGGAAGGACATGCAGAAACTGGGATCAGTCCAAGGAACAACCCAGGCACCTCTCTGCACCGGCCTTTTGTCAAATGGGGAGATTCCACTGAGGACCTTGCTGCCACCCCAGCCTTATTAAGGGTAATGAGAACCCAACAGAGTGGAAAACAGAAAATGAGAAAGTACACAGGAGAAAGAACTGAACCCCCTCTAAGACTTCACCCCAGCAGGGTGGGGTGCAGTGACAGGCAGTTACCTCTTCCTCACTAGAAATTTAAAACCTTCTAGGCAACTTATTCCAGATAATTAACAACTTAGTCTTGACTGATGCTACCTCCACGTTTGCCTGATTATCCACTCGGAAGCTAACAGGCAGCATTTTGTTGTCCTTGTTTTTCTCTTGTCAGGGGGAGAAGAAAAGTCTTCAAAGTAGGGATTGAGAAGATCCATAAATTAATAAGACTAACATACAATCTTACCATCATAGCCCTCGGCTCAAGGACTTCCGGGTTCTAACCGGGAAGATGGTGCCGATAATTCTAGACTAACTAGCAGAGGCAGCGTCAGTGTAACAAAGAAATTCTGCCTGTGCACTAATTCCTCACCGCAGCTGTTGGGGTGTTAGAGTGGGAGGCTGTACACCTTTCCCAGGAATATTAAAGCAGACTGTCTCGCCGCCTGTGTTTGTCCTCATAGCCTCATTCTCGCTGCTAGCGGAGCATGCTCCAACTGTTGTCAATTTATCAATGTAACGTGCACTGGTGGGCACAGTGTGAGCAGCCATTAGTACAGGTGCCTCTATCCATCACAGCCAGTCACTTATTCCACCTTGTCAGGGAAACTAAATGGAGCTTTTGGAGAAATGTAAACAACTCTCTAATGGACAATCAAAGCACCACTTTCTGAAGCAAACAAGAGGAAGAAATCTGACAAGACATTTTTGGGAAGGGGGGGTATTTAAGTGTTTTTCTAGAGAATTTTTAATGGTGGTGGTTTTAAAATACCAGGGAAGAGTGGGCAAGGGAGGAAGTAAATCAGAGAAGTAAAAGAGGACTGAAGTTCTCCCCCGTGGCCAAAGATTGAGAAATCCGAATTGTACAGAGGTGACACACTGAACAGAGGAACCAAAAGCCAAAAAGTTGACAAGAAAGTCAACATTCGAAATTAAGACAAACAAACAAACAAACATCAAAGGGCTCCTAACAGAAGTGAAGGCAAAGCTAACACTTTTTATTATTTCTTTCTTTCTTCTTTGTTTTTTTTTTTTTTTTTTGAAATTTCAAAAGCAGTATTTCATTATCCACTCCCCCAAACAACCCTGCATGGCAGAAGCTCACCTTAACAGATGGCATTTTCACTGTGTCCCAGAACACAGAAAAGTTGGCTTTGTCAAACCAGAAGGAAACTCCTCAGACAATGCCCAGACCGATTTTAACCCCCTGCCTGGGACCATTCTTGGCTGATCAGCTCCCCACTGCAGCTATGTTGCTGAAGGGAGGACAGAAACTCCATAGGACGGATTTCCAGTGTGGGCATTCAGGCCTGTACCTTGAATGTCACCGGGAAATGATGAGGTAGCCAGGACCACCGAGGAGCGCAGGTGTTCCTGGCACAGCGAGCCTGGTGCTTTTCGGCAGATGGACAGCACCACGCTGTGCCAGATGAAACTTCTGGGTGGTCTTCCAGATAGGCTCTGGTGTTATCCTCCATTCTGGAGGTAACAAAGACCAAAGTCGATGCCAATAACTATATCATGGGGGAGGAGGCCAGGCCAATCGCAGAGCAGGATGCAAATGAGAAGCAAAGAGAGAGGCCCTGGGAAGAGGTTAGCTTCTGAGAGGCCAGGGACAGTGAGGGGTCAGGAGGTGGCTGCAACCTTGTTAGCAGACTTACGTGGGAGTAAATAAGAAACTTAAGCAGAGAGTGTTGCAACTGACCCTGACACCCTCTCACAAGAGGGTGCCCACCTGAGTCAATTTGGTCACGGCTGTGGCAGATCCTTGGTTCTTATCAGGGTCCCACTTCATCCTTATGCTGGGTTCTTGGAGTCAAAATCCTATTCGGATAAGGTGAATCTAAGTCCATACTATCTGCTTTCCATAACAGCTATGACCCCAGGGCTCTAACCAAGTCTCCCTCACAAGAACTCCACCAAGAACCACGCTAGGAATAAACATCTTTATTTCGGGTCACCTGAGTCATCCTGCAACACAATTGCTATTAAAAGTTTCTCCGGTACCCATTATGGTAGACATTCTCAGAGTCTGGATTTTGAACAGTTGAATGTGGCTAGCATGATCCAGAAGCCAATCTTTAACTTAAGTTTAATTTCAATTATTTTGTACTTTAATATATAAGTACCCCATGTAGCTGGTGGCCTTAGTAGAACACATGGAGCTCTTTACTTCGTGTCCTGAAAAACGTTGATGGCTTAGTCTCATATGAGTCTTTTGGGACTGTGTCTAATGTGGCCTTCCACCAAGAACTACTTAAACTTAAATTAATTATAATAAAATACAATCAAAGATTTCGTTCCATAGTTTCACTAGCCGTATTTCCAGTGATCTCACACAGCTAGTGTAGTGGGGAGTAGACTCCGTAGATGAGTACAGGTAGAATATTTCTACCTTCACATTAGATGTCAGTATGGATGTCAAAGCAAAGCACAATTACTCCCCTGAGAAACAGAGTCTCCCAAAACAATCAAGTATTTGTCATCTATGGTTAAAAATAAAAATTGAAACATAATAGACATTTTGAAGAGTTTATTTGAGCAGAGCAACCATTCACGAACCAAGAGCACCAAACTGGAAAGAGTTTGGAGCTCTGCTGAGAGAAATTAAAAAAGCAAGAAACAGGAATTTAGAGGGGCCAGTGTGGAAGTCAGATAAATGCAGCCTCTGATTGGTTATAGCTGCATTTGGTATTCAAAAGGCAAGTCCCTAGCAATGCAAGGGACTCAGTGGCTTCTTCGCCTTGAGTTTATTAGGTTTTGTCTTTCTCTAGTGGAAGCATCTAAGAGAAAGGATCCAAGTCAACCTGCCCTTTGTAACCACTGCAAACAAAGGTTACAACCAACACTTAGCTGGTTTTGTCTGCTCAGGAATTTTCCAGAACTGGTTTTTCACTTCAGTTTGTTTTAACAATAACTGCTCATTGCCAAGCCTACGTTAGATGTTAGTGCTAGAGTCCAGCCTAGCCCACTGAAACTTAGCTTGTGGGGATTCAAACGAGTAGTAGATCTTTCTACACATCTTTGGCAGTATGGAGCAGGGGGTATGCTGAGAACTACAGAAGCACAGGGAAGACCAGGGAACCAGGAATTCAAAGGTCAGGACATGCTCCACAGTGGAAGTTGAGCGAAAGCAGAAACATAGATGCTAAGTCGCCATTAACCAGCTGGGCTAAAGGGTTAAAATGCCTAAAAACAGTTCAGTAAGACAAAACTCCAAGACATGATAAGTTAGACATAGAGGTACAAAGAATGTTTGGGAATTACCACACAATCTTTAGCTAGCTAGGTGACAATTGTTTATTTAAACTAGCCATCTGAAAATGTAAACAAACAATTAGAAGTTTCCCTGTGTCTTACAGTTTCCATTGCAATGAAGAAACACCATGACCAAGGCAACACTTATAAGGAAAACATTTAATTGGGGTGGTTTGCCTACAGTTTCAGAGGTTCAGTCCATTATCATCATAACAGGGAGCATGGTTGCATATAAGCAGACATAGTGCTAGCTACATCTTGATCAGAAGACAATAGGAAGTAGACTGTCTCACTGGGCATGGCTTGAGCAAAGGAGATCTCAAAGCCGAACCCCACAGTGACACACTTCCTCCAACAAGGCCATACCTCCTAATAGTGCTATTCCCTAGGAGTTTATGGGGCCAATTACATTCAAACTACCACACCCTGTTATAGTGCTTTGGATTTTCCCCATAGAACAATATAATTTTTATCTGCATAAAGGGAGTGTGTTGTTAATTAAAGTTCCCTTCAAAACAGAGGCAAAGCTTACTTCAGCTCAGAGAGTACTCGGCCCAGCATCGTAAGCAGATGGCTATGACTTAAGATTTCTAATACTTGACAAAGTTCTTCCAGTACACTTAGACAGGTGGTGATGGCATTGTCTGTGCTTCGGGATGCACTTATTTTTAAAGGTGTGAACTTCTATTTTTCAAATGGAAATTGGCACTCTACATCACAAATTCTCTCGCTCTTTCTCTCTCTCTCTCTCTGACAGTAATTTCAATCATAGGTGCTTTTCTCAAGGACCTAATGAGCTCACCTTTACTATCATTGCATTGATAAATAGGTATCAACATAGGCATTTAGGGGAACACACACATCCAGACCATATAGCACACAATCACTGATAGCAAGATGAAGGTATCTGCCACTCATCAATTCACTATGAGACTAAGATTGGGATTTAATGGTTATGTCCATCCAGTTTCCATGGGCTACTAGTTGACTTCATATCATTGGAATGTTGTTTTTATCCCCAAAGGCAATGTAAGGAAGATAAAGGAATTCTGGTCTAAAGAAAGGAGTTGAAACAAGTATAAGCAGAAGGCAATTGCTACCAACATCATGATTTCTTTGATAATATTCATTTGTAGTCCACATACCTCAAAGGTAAACATCTCGCTAAGACACGTGTGTGTTAAGTCTTACCTGTAGCCATCAGACCAAAGGAGAAACATAAAAGTTCTTGGAATTATCATGGTCAACCATGCTGTATTATTAGCATGTGAATGGTAAAACTGCATTGTGGCTCTTCTCGTGCATAAATTAGCACTCATAGTTTTCAATATTTGTAGGTATGCTGGAGGCAGTAAGTCCCCCATGGCACTCCCTTGGGTAAACAGATATTCTTTTAAGAACCACTTATAAATATTTCATATATAATCCCACCCGAGTCTCAGAGTAGTTTCTGCATTTGCCAAGTTCCCTCAGATAGGAAATGATCAATCTAGGCTTTTCTGACCCCAGAGTTACTTTGACCTACTCTCGTGCCTCTGCACTATCCAGAGATTTGCAGTCACTGATGCATGAACTTGAATGGCCCATCCCATGCATTAGAGTGGACCATTCACCTGGTAGAGTCCAAATGATCAACCAGGGTCTCCTTATCTTGGAGCTGGATTAGTTACTCTCTCTATTCCTAACAAAGAAGGAAAGAAGGAAGAAAGGAGGGAAGGAGGGAGGGAGGGAGGAGGAGGGAGGGAGGGAGGGAGGGAGGAAAATAATAAATTAACTTCTTTGTGTGAAATACTTCAGAGTCTCTTTAGACTGGTAAGAAAGTTGAAAAAAAGTTCACTATTTAAGGGTTTTGGGATTTACAAAGTTGTAACGTGTACTCTTTCCTGCCAGCTGCCTGGGTCCCAAATGAACACACAAGACTTATATTAATTATGAAACTGTTGGCCACTGGGTATGGCTTCTTATTGGCTAGCTCTGTCTAAATTGTTAACCCATTTCTAATAATGTAAGTATTTCCTCTTGGCCTTATCTTACCAGAGAAAGGTCCAGGGACCTCTTACTCCTCCAGCGTCCCACATCTTCACTGTTCAGCATCTCAGCAGGAAAGAGATGAGAGCAATTTCCTGTTTGCCCCTGCTTATATTCTGATTCTGCCCAGCTGTGTCACTTCCTGCCTGTCTGGGCAATCAGTCAATCAGTGTTTTATTCATTAACCAGCAAGAGAAACAAATATACAGAAGAACATTCCCTATCACAGTGACAGTCTTTAGGCATGTAGGTTCAAGACTGACAGAAAACGCAGGTAAGGTGTGGTAGTACTATGGAACCACTCTGAATTGTCCATGTTTCTTTCTCTCCTCCACCCTCCTCCTCCTCCTCCTCCTCCTCCTCCCCTCCTCGTCTTCCTCCTCCTCCCCTCCTCATCTTCCTCCTCCTCCATTTTCCTTTGATAAGGCATCAACTAGGTAGCCATGTCTCAAACTCACTATCCTCCTACCGCCTCAGCTCTAGGCTTATAGGTATATGGGCCCATGCCTAGTCTTCTCTTCTCTTCTCTTCTCTTCTCTTCTCTTCTCTTCTCTTCTCTTCTCTCCTTTGCTTTTGGTTTCTTTTCTTTTTCTTCTCTTTTCTCTCTTTATTTACATGACTAAAATGATCTCAGGGCCTTGCATATACTAGGTAAGCACTCAAACACTGGCCTAGGTCTTAAAAAGAATAAAAGAAAGGAAACACAGAAGACAAGTCAGTAGAGGAAGGAAGGGGAAAGAAAAATAAGAAGGAATGGGAAAAGGATGGGAGAGATAAGGAAGAGGAGGGGAGGGGAGGGAGGGGAGGGGAGGGAGGGGAGGGGAGGGGAGGGACACATAATTTGGCAAACCAAGTGTTTTGTATCCAGGGCAGTAAGGTTTTTCTAAATGTGGAAAGCAGACAGTTGAGTCAGCAAAAAGAAAAGCTACACTCAACCACTGAGATGTTTCTTTGCTTAAGATTGCTCTGACTATACTGGATGCTTCCACCTTATATAACTGCTGCTCCAACTGGGTGTGTATGGCATATGTGTAGCCTGTGCCTAACATCATGTGGTTGGGTCATATAAGCCATTTTATGAGTGATGCATTAGTATTACCAAGAATGTATATTATATTTCCATGTATCAGGTATCCTTTAATGTGGGAAAACTACAGGAAATGAAAATTTCCAAATTACATATTTTTACATTCAGTTGGAATAAGAAGCATTTCAAATTAGGAGGGCCTCTTTTGTGTGTTGGTCACTTAATTGTGAGGAAAATCTTTCTCAGTAAAGGTATGGAGATCAGGCTGCACTTCAAAATAAGCACACAGTGGTTTTAAGGAATGGAATTCTTCCTGGTTCTGTTTTCGCTGTCTTGCCCCAAGTTAGTCATTAGTACAGGCTGTGCTGTTCTATTTAAAAGGTAAAAAGTGAGAATGTATAAAGCCATGTCATAGGAGAATTCCTAAAACCAGTGTTTCCCCTCTTTCCTGAAGGACCCAGCCCTACTCTCCAGGCTCAGATCCTGCACTCTAGGGCCCTCTCAGCTGGGTCAGCTGGGTGTGCTGTGCTGTATTGCCATGCCCTGAACTTCTACTTCCTTTCCTTTCTTCTCTTCTCCTTTTTCATGTATCCATTTTTATCTAACCTTGGCCCGGTACAGAATAAGTAGGTGGCGTGGTTTTCCTCTTGGGACTTTCTTTCGGCATCTTTTATTTTAGCTGTATCAGCCAAGTCTCCCCCACTTACTCGGAGCCTTTCTCATCAAATAAACATCAATTTAGCCTCTAACCATGAGGCCATCCTGTCCTAAGTACTGAAGATACTTTCCTGAGGGAAGAAAGGAAGGGAGGGAGGGAGGGAGGAAGGAAGGAAGGAAGGAAGGAAGGAAGGAAGGAAGGAAGGAAGGAAAGAAGGAAGGAAGCAGTGAGCCGATTCTTCTGATGCTGACGGTCTGACTAGAACAACAGTTCTTAACTGGGACATTAGACAACATCTAAAGACACTTTTGAATTTTTATGGGAAGAGGGTTGTAAGTGGAACAATGACAGTACCAGCTCTTGGATGGCAGAAAACACAGATACTGTTAAACACCCTGCAGCACACTGACTTACTTGGCACCAGATTGATGGGGGGAAGTGCTTCTGTGTGTGTGTGTGTCTTACTGGATGATAAATAAAGTACTGTTTGGCCAATGAGGCAGCAAGTTAGGTGGGACTAGGAGTCAAGGAGGATTCTGGGAAATGTAGTAAAGAAGTGGTGATCCAGGCAGGAAGTGACATAGCAGGGAGACTCATAAACAAGGGCAAGAAGGAAGTGGGCCCCTTCTCTCTTCCTCCTGGTCTCTGCTCTGGAGTCGCCATGTGATCCACCAGAAAGAGAGGGCACCAGCAGAAGGCATCCTCTATAAGATAAATCTTATAAAATATATATATTTATGATAATTAAGACTGAGCCAGCAGATGAGAAATCCTAGCTATTGGGCAAGCAGCATTTGTACCAAATATAAGTCTCTGTATATTATTTTGGGCCCTAACTAGGCGGGCAGAACTTGGGTGGCTGGTGGAAAGCGCCCACATGGCAGTAGGGCTCAGGTGGCTTTTGGCAAAAAGATTTATCATAACACAAGATGAGAGTAGTGGCAAGCTAGTTAAACCCTCATGTATGCAAACAGTGTGCTGAAAACTAAACGTCAAATGTGTCCACTTATGCAAACAGTTATTTCTAATTATATATGTGTGTACCTCTTCTGGACATAGTGAAATGGCAGCGACACTCGGGAAAATGTTTCAGAATCCAGGGAATCAGTTATTAGGAACTTTCAGATATAGGCAACAAGAAACTTAACTCAAATTACTTTTAAAAATTCATTGTCTAGAAAGACTGCAAAAGATACTTCTGAGATTTTAGAATTGAGTGAAGGAAGAGAGTAAAGAGAAGTAGAGAGGGAAGGGAGTGAATACAAAAGGACAGGAGGAGGAGAGGGGGAGTGTGTGGAGAGAGAGGGAGGAAGTAAGTAGAGGGCAGAGGAAAGGGTCCCTGAAGGGAGAAGAGAGAGTGAAGAAGCAGGGCAGCACAGGCAAGAGCGGCATAGATGTGGGGTCTGCAAGCTTAGAGGCTCTGGATGAAGGATTCTCCCTTCATCTTCTTCTGTCTCATCCAGATTCTCCCTTGTCTAGGACATGGGGTATCCTGTGCTTCCGGGGTGCTACAGAAAGGACTTCACCTAGTAGAGGTCAGTTTCTAGAAACTCTGGGTTTGAAACCCCAGAGGAACAACAAACATTTAGACACTGAATTCTGACATTAAACAATGTGCTTGGACTTACCAGACATATGCCCACTGATGGATAATCCAGGTTGCCTGTGGATGAAGTGCAATGCTCTGCCATGTCCTTCAGCATGAGGAATGGAAAAAAGTCTCAATTTCTGCAGAGTATACATTGGACAGGTAATATGAACTACATCTATATAGTATGCTGCACGAAAGGATGGAAAATCCTAGGCAGGCTTTATGGTAACTTCACAGCGTCCTATTGCTAAAAGCCCTTGTATTAGACATCCCACTTTCCCTCCATCTTTGGCCATTCAAAATATTTGAGATACTATTTTTATTTTGAGATATTATTTTAAGATTGGGGATACCTGAATTATAGTGTTAGTCAGCTTTGCATCTCTTTATTCCTAACACAGATTTTTATGAAATTATGATATTTCTTTTGACTAATGGCTGTGGAAATTTCAGAAGTTCCCAATTGGCCGACCCCAATGGCTTAGACCTCTAGTGGAGGTTGTACAACCATTATGCCCTCAGGGTATCCAACAGTGCCCCATCTCTTAAAATCCCACAGGACCACCAGATACCAGCATCCCTGAGAACAAGCCCTTACATATGATTCTTTGAGGAACCCTAGTCCAAACTGTAGCCATTAGTAAACAAGAAAATGGGATTGAGTTTTCTCTCTAGCTCAGCTTACAAAAAGTTTTCTCTCTAGCTCAGCTTACAAAAAGCACCACTGATAGAGAACGGCATGTATCCTCTGAGGCAGGTAAACAAGACACGGCTAAAATTTGGGAAGTACTGGGTCCATTTCTTTTATATTTTGATTGGACAGGTGACAGGCAGGCACTGGGTCTTCTTTATTCCATTAATCAGCAGAGATGAATTGGACACCTATAATTTGCCTCTGTCTTCTAACAGGCATATGCAACCCACACTCCACTGGATGGATTCAGTCCAAGGTAGCTATGAACACAAAGCATGAGGAAGCTTTGTGATGTGTGTATGGAAATAAGCACACACATATACACACAAAAGACAAATAAATAGGACCTTGCTTATAGAATTCCAAAGCACAAATTTTGTACATGGCAACACTGTCCGTTAATATCAGAAAGTTGGCCACTCCTGATCAACCTGTCCATCGTATATGTCAGAGACATGGTCACCCTCTTTACTTTATGTCACATCTGCTCAACGTTCACAGTTAGAACCCTAGACCATGGGCTACCGGTCATTAGATCAACTAAGAGGATAAACCCCGGACAGACGGGGACCCGGAACCTGAATACATCTGCTTCAGTAATCCATGCACTTATTACTCCTTTTGCTCACAACCTCCAGCCTCATCTCAAATCTCAATGCAAGCCATGCTTGAGCACCATTGACCCAGTCATAACAAGATGCTAGAAAGCCCAGCCTCCTCCTCAGTAGACTTCTTGGTGTGGGTGCTATGACTGCCTCCTGTGTTCACAGAGAAACCTATACAGACAGGGCCAGTACCATACTTCTTGAACAGTTAGCACTACCCTGCTTTATGTAATCCTGGTCATTAAGTCTTATCAAGCTTGGTTAAAAAAAAAAAATATGAACAGTCCCCAACCACTCTACACATGTGTAGAAACTGATAATTTAACTCAGTTGTCAAGTTGATAAGATGTCGGAGATGGCCCTCTGGGCATGCCTGTGGAGAATATCTTGATTAAATTAGTTGGGCTGGGGAGACCTGCCACTGTGAGTGGCACCATTCTCTTGGCTTAGACCCTGGACAGGAGAAAGTGAGCTGAACACGAGCATTCATTGTTCTGTTTCTTGACCATGACCAGCTGCCTCAAGCTCCTGTCGTGGTGGGCTATACCTCAAACTGTGACCTGAGATGAATCTACTTGCTCTTAAATTCTCTTTGTCAGAGTATTTCATCCCAGCTACAGAAAAACAACTAAGATAGTAACATTGTTACTTTTTAAATCTAAGACAACAATTTCTCTACAGGGAAGTGCATGTGGCCTTGCAAACTGAAGAATTCAGCTGCTGAAATCTGTTCCAAGAAGTAGAGACTGCATTTGGAGGGTGTGGCTTGCGGGTTTCACTTACTGTTGAAATAGAGGATGACTTCCAAAAAACTGACAGGAGCACAGAGCCTGTGTCATCTCCATTCCCAGTGATTTCTCTTTGATTGATGTGCCATTAATGCTTTAATTGGCAACAGGTGCGGATGATTGCTGTTTCCTATGCTGAGAAATGTGAAATTGAACATAAGGTTCTGATAAATTAATAAACTCCTCTGCTCCAAACAGTTGTTGCTCCAAACTAACTTTCCATGGAGCACTGCTCCATCAAGCACACTGAATTCTTTATGTTAAAAAGCAAAGTGTTTCTTAATGATGAATTAAAATTACACCAAGAGCCACAGATAGAACATAATAACATCCCCTTCCCAGGGAAAAGGGAAATTGCTGCAAGGAGCCAACGAATATGATTTATGAAATAAATTGGTTCCCTTTTGTAGGCCAAAGTGTTTTGTCTCTAGATTCCATATCATATTATTAAAAATAATTTTGTGTTATTTAATATAAATGGAAGAATAAAGGATTTTTAAATAGGTCCCTTTCCCCTCTGAGGTAGAAATTAATCTTGAGTCAAAACCTAGGGGAAAAAAATCCTAAAGTTTTTATATAAAATATCTGAAGGATATGTTTTAGTTTATTTATTAACCCTATGTGTTGAGGCTGTTCACAATAATTTTGCTATAAGAATTTGTACTTGGTGAACAGAGAATCTTGTGTGAATTATGAATATATTCTGGCACATCAAACTACCACCCCTTCCCTTAGTTTTTCCCAGGGACTGAAATTTTTAGGTGCCTAGGGCCTGAGGCTCAGACACCATCCACCCCCTTACACACTTGAGGTCATCTTCCTATCTTTCAGTTTTGATTTAGAGGAGGAGGGCAATGGCTGGGATTCATTCATCTTCAAATCCAGGGCTGTGAATGAACAGTCTGCCCCTCATTGATAGCGATTAAGGCTATCAATTACTAGGTATGAAAAAAATTATGTCTAATGATTGTGTTGAATGAAGAGCAGAGTGGATACAGCCACTCTGTTTTAAAAAAAAAGATTAAATTTTTTTTAAAAAAAGAGCATGAATAAGGAACAGCAAAGAAAGCTCCCAAACTGGCCAACAGGGATTCCAATACCAAGAGAGAAAAGAAGATGTAGGGAATGAAGAAGAAATAAGGACTGAAATTTTTCCAATAGTAAGGGAAGATATAAAAGCCTCATCAAAGACCATTGCTGAATCACAAAAGTTTGCACAGAGTAAGTGCAGACGCATCCTGAATAGAAGGAAGCGAGAGAGCAAAATTTTTCACCATGTTTAGAAGGAAGATGCACCTATGATAAGCTTTTGATGCTGATGGAAGGGATTTAAATTAAATTTAACCAGTGAAAATTAGGAGTGGTCAACATGTGAAGGAATCAATATTAATAGAAAGTATTAGATTAAATTTCAGAAATATATCATTCTAAAAATCACTAGTTTTAAAATATATTAAAATCTACATTTTAAAACCTTCACGCAGCCAGGCATTGGTGGCGCACGCCTTTAATCCCAGCGCTCAGGAGGCAGAGGCAGGTGGATCTCTGTGAGTTCGAGACCAGCCTGGTCTACAAGAGCTAGTTCCAGGACAGCCTCCAAAGCCACAGAGAAACCCTGTCTCGAAACACCTCCCCAAAAAAACCTTCATGCTCCCCATTTTGCCTGCCTCATTTGGAGACAGATACTAATAACCCTCTCCCAAAGAACCAGAAAAAAAATGAGTCAAAATAGAATTTAAATCACCAAAGAAATAAAGGTCATGTACAAAATAGAAACAATATCAAATACTCATAGTCAGCATGGCATATCCTTGCATAACAACATAGCCTGACAACTTATAAAGCAAATAACCATCAGAATTAAAGAAAATGGTAGCTAAATCATCAATAATTTTTAAAACACATCTCTTAGAACTTTAAATAGGTTTAACCTACATCTCATAGAATCTAATAAATTAATAAATCAAGTAGATAAAAATTAAAAACTAATGTGAAAGTTTTGATTAATATCTTTAATAAACTCCACTTATTACCAGTATATATGTAATCGGTTATTTTGAGGTATAAAGTGGCTTTGTCATCTAAGAATTTACACATTAAAAATCAATGCTCTCTTCAGTATTCTTAACAATTTGAAGAAGTGCCCTAACACTTTGTTCACTGTTGGTTACTAAATTCCAGTCTAGTCAGGATGAATTTTCCTTTTCCTCCTTTGCTTTCCGTAGCTGGAACACAGGGTTCTCAAGTGGGCAGAGTTCATGGTGTCCTCCTCACTCTCAAAGCACACAAGAATGTTGGGGGAAGGTCCAGTTTGGTGATGATCCAGGGGGTTACGGGATGGAAGAATTAGTTGTTCTGTGTCTTGAGTAAGAAATCAATGATTCACAGATCTGTGGACCCAAGTTTCTGGCCTGCCTGGCCCCACAGTCATTTAGTCCCAAATAAACACACAGAGGCTTATATTAATTACAACCTATTTGGCCAATGGTTTAGTCTTACTATTAGGATACTCTCTCTTATTATTAACTCGTAACTATTAATCTATGTATGCCTTATCTTACAGATCTCCACATGGCCTTATCTTACCAGAGAATGCCTGGGCATCCTACCTTACTAGTAGCTGCATGGCATCTCCTTGAATCCACCTACTACCTTTCTCTATCCCTGTCTGATTTCCCACTGAGCTAAATTCCTGCCTGTCCATTGGCCAAAACATCTGTATTCATTAATCAATAAGAGAAACATATTCACAGCATACAGAAGGACATGCCCCATCACAGACCTGCCAACTTCTCATATTTTAGCACATTCCCAGCCTTACTCTGCCAAAGAGAGAAGACCCTCATCATAATTTACTCTGCCCAAAATGCTGAGAATGTAGATAAAGCTCCATTTCAGGCAAAAAATTAAAGGACATGCTGAAAAATTTAGTGAGCAGGATAAATATTGTTTTAATGAAATGTTTTAAATCAAAATTTAAAAAAAATGTGATGACAAAAATATCAATATTCTTACAAAAGAAACACCAGTATTTATATTAGACATTTTTTCTCATCATTGTGAGCAAATACCTGAGAAGAAGCAACTAAGGGGAGGAAGGTTTTGTTTTGGTTCACAGTTTAATAAAGAATACAACCCATCATGAAGAGGAAGACGTGGTGGCCAGAAAATGAGGCAAATGGCCACATTGTGTTCCCAGTCAGTGTATTAGTTACTTTTCTGTTGCTATGACAAGATGCCATGACCAACAACTCAAAAAAAGAAACTGAGGTCCATAGAGGTAGAATCCACAATGAAGGGGAAGACACAGCACACCAGCAGGGGTAGGAAGCAGGCAATTGAAAGTTTATTTCCACATAGGGAGCAGAAGAAAAGATAATAGGAAGTGGGATAAAGCTATAAATCCTCAAAGCCTAAGTGAGACACCTCTTCCAGCAAGGCTTCGTTCCAAAAGGTGACAGCCACAAACAACAAGGTAGTAAGTGTTCAAAGGCATGAGCAGATGGGGGACATTTCTCATCCAAATCACCACAGTCTTCTGCCTGTGTGCACTCTGGTGAAATGGAATGGTGCCACACAACTTTAGTGTGGTTTATCATACCTCAGTTAGCCCAGTGTAGGTAATCCTTCCCAGATGCAGCCAGAGGTCAGGTACAGAGGTGACTCCACCCACTGTAAATCTAACAACTGATATTCACCACCACCACCACTACCACAAATTCACACCTTGTCAAGTTAACCTCCAGATATCATTTTTAAGACCAAATTTCCACTCCTCATCCCTGTGGCTCATTGACAATTTATAATGCAAAATACATTCAACTCATAATGTAAAATTCAACTTCAAAAGTCCCCTTAATCTTTTAAAATTTCGACACTCTTTAGAAGTAAAAAGTCTAGGGTCTTTTCTGAGACTTAAGTCAATTTTTTATATATATAAAATCAAAATGGGGTCCATAATTCCAATATAGAAATGTCACAAAGTCAACATTCCCATTCCAAAAGGGAAGAATGGGTTGGTAGCAGGAAGACCAAAGGAGACTTAAATACAGCAGGGCAAACATTAAATCCTCAATGTACACATCCAGCATCTGGAGATCATGAAGCCATCATCTGTGTTCCAACTAGCTTGGTGACCTCACCCCTCCACCTCTATTGCCCACAGCACCCAGCCTCTCCGCTGAGCTAGGTCCATTCTATATATACCTGTGGGTTTTCCTCTCCAGCAGAAAATCCGGTGGTCCTCAGGTTTCCCATTCACAGCACCACCCAATGGCCCCTTAGGGCCTTGTTTTTGGGACTACAAGCCTGCCACACACTGACTGGCCTCAGTCAGGAACATAATTGATGCATAATTCTATCACTTCCTTCTTCTTGCTTCTTTTGTAACTGCAAAATGTATGACATAGATATATGGTGCATGCTTCAGGTGTAGTCTGTCTTCACTTGGACCAGAGTTGCATTGGTCTCTGTTGCTGATCCTGGGCAAACACTTGCTAGGTTCTTGTTTTCAAGTGGAGATACCTTCAGCTGATATTCTCAGTCAAGGAATGTGCTCTCCTTCAAATGAGTTGGCCTTTTCACAAAGTGTAGCGTCTTGTATGAGATCTTGCCCACAAGCCACATTTCTCAATGTCTCAGTGCCGACATCAAGGTTTCTTTATAAAGATGCTAATCCTTAGCAACTTCATCTCCTTTCTTACCTCAAACTAGTTCACATTTTCTTCCTTGTGAAACGTCACTTTTTTCATGTATTACCCCCTCTCCCCTTTTTCTCCCTTCTCTCTATTCTACTGTAGCTCCAAAGAAAAGCAGTGGGCTGTAATAATTCCACAGTCTGAATGTTATCCCGAATTGAAAGTTTCTCCACCAAAGAAGTTAGTCTATTACTTTTAAATTTAACCTTTAATTGAGAAAGTATTAGCAGGGTAAAGTTATTTTCTCTGTCAAAATAAGTAAGGGTCCTAAAGTATGGTTTTCAGTAGAGTACTTGTTTCACCTAAACACCTTCACTGTTTGCATTTCTCATGGCAGCTTAGTCTTCCAAACTCCCATCAAAATACTCCTTTAAATCTTTCAGCATTATAGGACTTCTTCATCCTGAAGCTTCAAACTCTTCTATATTCCTAATGAAAATAGTTCCAAAAGCCTATTAATTACATGGTCAAGTTTGCTGCAGAAACAACCCCATTTGTGATACCAAATACATACATACATACATACATACATACATACATACATACATAATACATACATACTTGCATACTTACACACCTGCATGCATGCATACATGCATTCATTCACATATACATTTGTACATACATAAACACATACATACATTCGTATATATGTCTGTGTGTTATTGTGATCAAACACCTGAGAAGAAGCAACTTAATAGTTGACAGGTTTGTTTTAGTTCACAGTTTAAGAAGGAATAAAGTCTGTGTTGAGGCATCTGGTCCTCCTGAGTTCCCAGACAGGAGACAAGGGGAAATGAATACAAGTGCTCAGCTGAAGCCCCAGCACATGCAACGGTGGTGCCATCAATATCCAGGTTGCTGCATCCCACCCAGTTTCCCCAATCTATGAAGCAATCCACAGTCATGCCCAGAATTTTATCTCCTAAGTTGTTCCAGATCCTGTCATACTAACAATCACTATTAACCATCATAGCTGACTGGAAGATTTTCTTTTGCTTCAGACTGTAGGGATCCTTGATTTTGATTCTCTTTTTACCTTTTCTTAACAGTTCTTTTCTGTGGAAGGAAACGATGAGACAAGTAGCTAATGATAAACTCCTTTTTCATTCTGAACTTGGGGGCTTGCAATGATTATTCTTCATTTTCAATTTTACAGGATGTGAACTTGAAATCATCTAAAAGACAAACCTCTGGGTGTGTCAGTGATGGTACTTGAAGATCGGTTTAACTGAAGGGCGAACACCCCTACTAAATGTGTAAATCAGTATTCCATCTGCTGGAGTCCAAGAATGAATTAAAAAATGAAAAGGGACAAGTGACCCAAGAACTGCTAACATTCGCTCTGTTGCTTCCTGATGATGGAGGCAACATGAACAGCAGCCTCCTTTAATACTCCGTTGTTCTCACTGCCACTCCTTCCCTGTCATGATAGGCTGAGCCCTCTACCGGCTAGCTGGAAATAAAGCCATCTTTAAGTTGTTTCCCCTCTCTTGTATTTCCACAGTACTGAGAAGAAAATAGCCAATGCAAGACTTCTAATGTAGACTGAACTTTTAGAGAGAAGGCAACAATGTCCCACTGTTTAGAGTAGACATCCCATTCTCCTGGCCAACACAAGGGTGATGATAGAAACCCAGTGACAGAGAAAGAGAAACAAGAATATTTTCAACAAATAAAAAGCATATATTCCCATTTGAGGGTATGTAATAGATTATTAAAATATCCATAAATAGATTACAAAACATCAATACTTTGGAATGGAATTATAAATTAAAGTTTTCTCAACTACCAATGGTAAGGATATATTTGACCTATAAAAATGATAACTTCATCTGGTTCAAGCTAATATTCTTTCAGTGTAATGTTGCATTATTAAAGATCAATAACAAAATGAGAGCATTTTAGCCTTTTTGTTCTGGTGTAATAGAACATTATAGATGGAATGTTTTTAATGAGCATTAATTTGTTAGCTCACTATTCTGGAGGTCATTGGGCAAGGCAGAGAGTTTTAGAAAACCTGAAGAGACAAGGGCAGAAATTCAAGGCTGCCAACCTGGAACATCGTTTGTAAACATTTTAGATTCTGGTGCGGGGCATCTTAGAGAAAAGGAAAAGTAAGCCTTTAACAGAACTTAAGTATCTCTTCCTGCACTCTGTTGCCACATGTGATCTGAATGCTCTCACAGGAGAAAAATACCCAACTCATTGTCATGCAACTGAAGAGCAGCACCCAGAATTTAACTAAAACTTATCAGGTATGGCTTTAAATGGGACATCAGTGACCAAATTCAAGTATGAAAAGATGGTCCAGATATTATAATGGAAAAGAAATTACAATGACTATGTATAAAAAAATAACAGAGGATTTTTTTTTGCACACGCACAAAACAAGCTCAGAAAATGATGAAGACACATCAAAATCGCAAAGGAGCCAGAACTCCAAGGCACTAAATCTTAAGCATCAAATAAATGATAAAAAAAAATGATACCTCATTGAACAAAGCAAGAATGAAGGACTCTACACTGCTATCTCATTAAATCTGTGAAAGAAGAGTAGCAACTGAACATTGACAGGGAATAATGTAGTTAGAGAATTACCATTTTGTATCCATCTTGGTTATAAGTAACACTCATCAATACCTGATAGAACCACTTAGTGAAGATCTGATGAATAGGATATTTATATCATTTCAAAACATATTCCCACAAATCATTTATTAATCAGAAGCACTCATCATGGTGTGCTGCCCTGAGGAAGGATGCAATCCTTATGAGATAAGGACTCCCAAGCTAGAGATCAGTCTGAGCAACATTAGGGCTGGCTAATATGTCACAGCCATGAACTTGGAAAGCAGTTGCTGTGGGCCAAGATGAGGGATCAAAAATGCAAAATGTGAATTATGTACTTTCAGCATTGAAATGTGGGTCAGATGTGACAGAAAATGGAGATAAAGAAGCTAGGGCTTTCCACCTGAGATATTTATTTAGAAAGAGATTTTGATGACTAGGTGGCAAGACAAAATGAGCTAGAGAAGTAGATGTTTAATGAAGTTCTCATGATCTATTCAAAATAAAACCAGAAGGTAGGTGAAGGTACAGAGCAAATAGATTACAAAGCAAATCCATGGGACCCATGGGTCAGGAGTAATAAGACTCAAAGAAAGAAGAATGAACCTACATACCACAAAAAGTTTCATTAAAGGAAAAAAGACCAGGAAAGAATTTTTTTTTTAAAGATTCAGAGAAGTTTCAGAAAAACCCTGGAAATGTGTTATGCCCAGGAAAAGAAGAAGTAAAAGAGTTTTAGACTATGTGCCAGACACTGCTGGATGTTGGCAAAAACAGATGACTCTGGGTACTGGAGCCCACAAAGCTCAAATGATTCTCAGTGAAGACAAACAAAAACAATAACTTTGAACCATTTGTCACTGATCTACTGAACCAAACATGGAATAAAGTATAGAGCAGCTCATGAAAGTGCCAAGGGGAAGGTTGTCACACCTTTCAGAGTGGCAGAGGAATGAGACCCACTGGGGACATTGATGAGTTCTCTGGAGTTCTTAGAGGCTCATAGAAGTTTCTGAACTGGAGGCTTGCTGCTTACACTGTGCACTGATTCCCACTTTTCACATTTGTTTACCCTTTGCTAAAGAAAATCAAGGGTTTCCTTCTTTCCTTCATTTGGCTCTTTGCAATGTCTTGTTTTTCTTGTCTCTTTGATGTTTGGCCATCATGAAAGGACAAGTGTGATGTTGTAGGTAGGTGAATTGTGTATGAAGTCATGGACACCTCAGGAAACTGAGTGGACATACAAATAATTTATGGGAGTGGAGAAAGAGATACAACAGGAGAAGGATCTAAGCAAGAAGATAAACAAGAAGCCCTTTCAATATAGTGGTGATGGAGATGTAGAAGGATAATGCTTGGTGTTTGCCGAGACCATGTTCTATTCTTACTCCTCATCTAGTTTACATTTGAGGTGTCTTCTATCATTAACCCCTTATTATAGAGGAGGAAACTGAGCCATAGAGAAACTAAGTAAATTGCTCATAATGTGTTCAATAATTATAATAAATTTAATTATTTATAATTATGATAAATACTACAAAAGTTAAGAATAGGAAGCTCTAATCATTGTCTACCAGATGGGGAAATCATACATGAACTACCAAGGGAGTGATATTCTGGTGATCGTATTCCTAAGTAGTTACATTGACTTCCAATTTGGATCTAAAAGTCTAAGCTTGCTGCTGAGTTTCAGATGTTAAAGAAGAGAATTAAGCACTGTTATCCAATGTATACTGTACCCTGTTGTAGCACAGCAGGCTCTTAGGATTTGACCTTGCTCAGTGAAAACTATCGGACCCCTCTTTGGTAGACTGGAGTCAGGTGCCTCTGTTTCTTCATCTATAAACCATTAAACAATACCTTATGGGTAGTGGGTAATTGTGGAAGGACTCAGCACTCAAGTTTTGTGATCTTAACATCAGACAGGCTTCCCTAGAAACTGTGGGCACTTCCCAGGAATCCAGGGCACTTACACTTTTGATAGAGGTCACACAATTACATTGCCTGAAAAAATTTGTGGTGAGCATACACAATACAAAAGATAATTATATATATATATCTCACCTACCTACAACATCACACTATATATATATATCTATACATATATATATATATATATATAGATATGCATAGGAAAGTCACATCCTATGCATAAATCCGTGCATAACTTGAAACACTTCTTGTTTAAATCCGCAGAGCCCTTAACAGGACACTCGGAATTATTACAGATACTAGGCCTGACTGGAGCTGGGAGACTGTATAGCCATGGGTATAACTATGCTGAGTCCCCACAATAACCCACTGGAGACATCAAATATTCATTATTATCCTTGGTGATCCACTAGCTTTTTGTTCTTTAGACTCCTTTAACCCATGGCAAGTACTTATAATAGTTAATCTTCACTGTCAACTTGACTGGATTTAGAATCACCATGGAAACACACCTCTTGTGTGCTTTTTTGACAGTTTTTCCAGAAAGGTTTAAATAAGCAAGGAAAGTCTATCTGAATATACACACATTCATATATATATATATATATATATATATATATATATATATATATATATATCCTCCCACAGGCAGCTGCACAGGACTGAATGGAAGGAGAAAGTGAATTGAGCACCAGCATTCATTACTCCTTTCTTCCTGATGACAGACAGAATACAACCAATCATGTTACTTTCCTGTCACTGTGTCTCCCCTGACATAATGGACCATATCTGTTCTTCAACTCTAAGCCAAAATAAACCCTCCTTTTTTTGTAAGTGATCTTTGTCAGGCATTTAGTCACAGTGATGACAAAATGAAGATAGTACTTTATAATGAACTTGTCTAATTGTTCTTTCTAGAAGCCTGGAATTTTAAGAGGTTATAGCACTGTTAATATTAATCATTAGGTATTATTAGGTGCCTCCTTCTGATATACTCTCATCCCTTGAGGTTTTGTGGGAGTTGTTTGTTTGTTTCCTTTGCTTAGGGTGCATTCTTACAGTTTTCCCAATGTCAGGAAAATACTTTTTTCTGAGTACCTATAGGGATACTTATCTGCCAGGGAAATATTTTTAAGGAACCACCAAGCAAATTATCATTGATTTGATGAAGACAGTGGGTTTGAAAAGCCCAGTCTTTGAGAAAGTGAAAATATTTGGAATAGAGAGAGAAATGAAGCTGCCAGGACTGACTGGAATGTGCTCAGGTTTCTCACACTCATAGGCACCAAACATAGCTTCATTGTGACATTGGTGAATACAAATGGCCTGGAAAAAATCTTTTAGATGAGAAGAAATTGAGATATGATTGATCAACTCTTTCTGCAATAGAGATGGACTTTAATATAAATGTAAATTCATATCTCCTAGAGTTATAAAGGGAATCTCAGAGAATAGTAATATTCAACATAAACTACCATTTATTGAGCACCAACTATAGATGGGTAGTTTGTGAAGCATTTTATACATTTTAAAAGCTAATTCCTATAATTATATTTATGAGATATTTGTCATAATCCACATATAACACATGGAGAAATAGAGACTGAGAGAAATTAGGAAACATGCAAACAATCACAAGAAAGATGAAGAAAAAAGTCATTCAGGAGGAGTGGCTACCATTGAAGGGGCTGGAGAGATAGATGACTTGGTCACTTACTGCTCTTGTGGAGGACCTATGTTCAGTTTCTAACACTCATGCCAGGCAACTCACAACCAATTATGACTCTAGTTTCAGGGGATCTGATAACCCTCTTCTGAACTCTGTGGGCAAATACACATATGCAGTGCATGTAAACCCATGTAGGCACACAAGCTACCTCCTGTAACCAGGCAAGACTTTCAGTGGACACATTGGGACACTAACCTAGTCACAAAATCTTCAACCTACAATTTGCCCTGCCTTCAAGATATTCTGGAGAAAAAGTGGCTCAGTTGGATGACTCAGAGACCTAGGATAGAACCAAGTAAATGAGAAAAAGACGATGAATGATTCCTAATGATACTCTTCTGTATTCATAGATTGGTGTCTAGCCCAATGACCATCAGAGAGGCTTTATCCAGCAACTTACAGAAACAGATGCAGACCCACAGCCAAACATTAGGCAAAGCTTGAGGAATCCTGCAGAAGAGGGGAGGAAAGGATTATAGGAGCCAGATGGGACAATAACACCACAAGAAAACTCACAGAATCAACTAACCTGTGCTCATGGAAACTCACAGAGACTAAACCAACAACTCAGGAGCCTGCATGGGACTGACCTAGGTACTCTGCATATATTTTAGAGTTGTGTTGCTTGGTCCTCTTGTGGGACTCCTAACAGTGGGCTGTCTCTAACTCTTTTGCTGGCTTTTGGAATTCTACCCCTCATATTGGGTTGTCTCTTCCAGCCTTCGTACAAGGGAGACGTGCCTAGTCTCACAGCAACTTGAAATGTTATGGCCCGTTGATATTAATGGGAGGCTTGCCCTTGTCTGAAGAGAAATGGGGGAGGAGTGAATGGGGCGCTGGGAGGGAAGGATGGAGGGTAAACTGTGGTTGGGATGAAAAAAATAAATTAGTTAATAAAAAGAACTGTTTCACAATTTAAAATTATGTGACTAAGTGCACATTTTCCCAATGGAGATGGGGATGGTTCATTAGAAGGGAAAGCCTCTTATGGAGATCAACATCTCCAGTATTCAAAGTCCTAGCTTCTGTTCCTCTGCCCATCCTCTTAACTGTGACACACAGAGAAAGAATGTGGCCTTGTTGATCCTCAATCTTTAAGTACAGATTTCAAGACCACACTATGCCCCCCTCATTTTATTAGTTGTGAGAACATTATCAGGCCACATTGGGCTAATACACAGGACTTTTTATCACATATAAACTCCAAAGCACAACACAAATAAATATTTGCTATTGCAAATGGGAAATTTTCTATGTTCTTTAAAATGCCTGCCTTATTTCTACAAAACCATGCAAAGAGCAACTGGTCCGGATTTCCATCAAAGAGGTAAAACTAGTAGTGACTGCTGAGATGCAGTAAATTCAAGCCAAGGTTTGAGGGAGAGTTTTCACATTGAACAGAGTTGCAAGAGGGAAAAAAATCCACACCTAATGGTGCTCTCCTTGTGACTCAAAGTCCATATTCCCTGATTAACCCCAGGATGTGTAGGGGACTAATCTTGGTGAGATGATGGTTAGGACTGAAGAAAACCTTGGTGCTTGCTGCAAAGGCAGCACCTTGAACTCCAACTCTTGCCTTAGAGAACATTATAAGAAAAAGAAGGCAGGAAAAAGTAGTCATTATTTCCTCAACAAGGCACTAAGCAGTGCCAATGGCATCCAAAGTAGTCTCAGAGATAACTGTAATTTTTTCCAAAATATCCCTTCTCATTCTAGGTTGCTGAAATCCCCATCATCTGCCAATGTGGAAGAATGTTGGGAAATAAAACAATAACTTTGTTTAATATTTATGCTAGTCTCACATATTAAATATAATTTATGCAACTGGTTTTTGTATCACCCTGTTTAATTATGTATAGTTGAAAAGGCTTATATTATACATGCTTATCATTTATAATTAATTAACTCAATGTGGAGCTTGTGTTGGTGCCTATAAAGAGTTGGGCACAGGGCCTGTGTCAGTACAGAATCCTCTTCTCAATCATTTTCTCTACAGAAAACAATCATGCTTAGCCCACAGCATATTTTCTAAGAATAACTCATCCTAAATGCAAAGATACCTTCTTAGTTGTGAATGTCCCCTGGCTGGATTGGAGTCGTCACTGGGTCTTAGAAAGCTGAATAAAGGACAAAGGGTTGATGGGATAGCAGCAGATCTGAGTTTCTGAGTCAGCTCACGTCAAGTTGGTTTTCTTATCAAGTTACTCCCCTAATATTCAATGGTAAACTTCCAATTTACATTTAAAAAACAAACAGGGTTTTTGTTATTGTTGTGCTTTCTATTTAATACTACCACGATACTGCTTCTCTCTGGAAATGTCCCTACATCTCTTGGTGGGTTCTCTTCTGGTTCCTCCTCCCATCAACTCACAGTTGGCTACAACATCATTCTTCATCTCCTCATTCTACCCATAGCTACACTGGGCCTTGATTTCTCCCACATTGCTTGGTCTCTCCAAAAAATCCTACCACTCTCTTGACCTCCCTCTTCCCTTGATGAAACTCCAAGCTGGCCCTCTGCCCCAAACTAATCTCTTTGCTTACTTATTTGGAAGCCAGTAGGACCAAAATATTCCATAAACCCCCCAAGTTCAATTTATCTAAAATAAAATTAATTAATCTCTCTCCTCCTGTGGTTCATTCCTCAGTTAACAGCTTCATTATCCTTTCCTCCCCAGGGTCATCAACTTGAAAGTCCTCCTCCAATCAAATTCCAGTCATTCCACCCCTGTAACATCTTCATAGCCTCACCCCTATTCCATCACCATTTCCTTTGTTCTGGTTTTTATCGGCAACTGAGAGAAGAACACTAACATTTTCTAGAATGACTAGAAATGTCCCATCTATTCTTTAAAGAACCTTCAAACACTGGTATTATTTTCATCAGCACTAATCTGTACAAAAAAGCTGGTTCTCATGGTTCAAAGGTTCTAAATATAAGGAAGTTCCAAATGCTTGAAGATGTAGACTGCTATTTACTGATTTGATTATGATACATTTATACATGTATCAACCTGTCCCCCATAAATATGACAACTATTGTGTCAGTAAGATTCTATGTATGAATAAAAATAAACTGTAGCTGGGGATCCCAGTCTCCATCTGTAGCTGGGGATTCTAGTCTCTGTCTGTAGCTGGGGATCCCAGTCTTTCTTTATCTGTAGCTGGGGATTCTAGTCTCTGTCTGTAGCTGGGGATTCTAGTCTCTGTCTGTAGCTGGGGATCCCAGTCTTTCTTTATCTGTAGCTGGGGATTCTAGTCTCCACCTGTAGGTGGGAATTCTAGTCTCTTTATCTGTATCTGAGGATCCCAGTCTCTATTTGTAGCTGAGAATCTCAGTCTCTATTTGTAGCTGGGGATTCTAGTCTCTTTATCTGTATCTGAGGATCCCAGTCTCTATCTGTAGCTGGGGATTCTAGTCTCTATCTGTAGCTGGGAATCTAAGTATCTATCTGTAGCTGTGGACCTCAGTCTCTCTTTCTCTGTAGCTGGGGACCCCAGTCTCACCTCCTCTGTAGCAGGTCTATCCTCCTCCATCCCAACAAGCATCCCTGTTGCTGGCCTCCCAAATGGTGTATAGAAGCAACCCAGTAGCCTGTGCACCAAATTTTACCTTGTGTTCTCATGGTAATAGTCCTATGCATGGCAGAAGTTCTTCCCTGCTCATTTCACCACTTGAAAAACCCACAGCCCCATTTCAAGCTAAATTGTATGTGATCATCTGGAGAGAAGAACCTGAGATCTTTTACTTCTGTGTCCCAGGCTGACACACAGAAGGTACTCAAGATGTTTGTTACAGTAAATCCAATTGATCAGCCATATGTCCCCCCAAACACCTTCTCCCTAAAACTGTAATCAAAAGAAATATATAGGAAAGATTTCAAGACATGAGATGTCCTTATTTGGTTCATCATCAATAATTTTTAAGTGATTTCTTTGATTTTCTTAAACTCTTTTTATCCACATTCATAATCAGGAGAATTAGTTTGCTGTTTGAACTATGTCTTCTTGTTTTGTTTTTGTTAGTTTTGTTTTGTTGTTTGTTTGTTAGGAAGTAGATGGACAAGACCTAGAAAAATGTTTTCTTCTGAGGATTCTGATATAGTCTGAATGCCTGGAGCTTAGGATAAGCTTAAACGAGGAGATATTTCTTGCCCTTGACTTTTCACATACCAATGTTGAATCTCTTTTCCTTTGCACATATATGAGCATGTGTGTTTCTGTTCATGTCATGGATATGCAGGTGAGTGTGTCCTTCTGGGCATATGTGTATATGGAAGTCAACCTTGGTTGTTGTTCAGGTGTCATTGGTCTTTATTTTTGAAATACGGCCTCTCAGTTTTTACTTACTCTCCAAACAGTCTGGGCTGACTGGATAGCAAGCCCCACAATGATCCACCTCTCTCTACATCTCCACTGCTGGCATCACAAGAGCAAGCCATTGTAGCCAACCTTTTCACATGGGTTCTGGGGCTCAAACTCAGGTACTCAGGCTTGTGGAGCAAGCACTGTACTCACTCAAAACATTTCCCGAGTCTCCTCCTGTTTTGTTTTCTTTCTTTTTTCCTCCCCTCCACACCCCCCCCCCACCGCCACTCAGTCATGGACAGAGAAACTCAGAGTTGGCCTGGAGTGGGTGTAGTCTTTTCAGAGGCCTATCTCAATGAATAGCCCTAACCTGGCTGAGAAAAGGTCAAATATTCAATGTTTAGAAACCAAGTCTTCTTGGTTCAGCACCATCACTGTGATACCAACAGGTAAAATGCATTGTTCTGAGAGTCACTGTGAAAACACAATGTTTCGATTCCCTTCGTGCCACTTTGCATATGTGTTTCTTGAAGGTAGACATAAGTATGTAATGGAATGATGGAGTTTAGCTTGGGGGACATACGATAGTGCAGGAAGAAGAAAGTAGATACTAGTTTAATCTCTTTTTCATCTTGGCACACCACCAGTGTGCCATCAGAAAACAACTAATGCTGATAACTTTTTTTTTTTTTCAGAGTATGTCCACATGCTTCATCTACTTTCATCCCCTGCTTAAGTTGTTAAGTACCACTACTTTCGGTAACATCTCCATTGTGAGGAATAGCAGAGATGCTTAAAGTTGTGCCCCAAGTAACAGAGCCAGCTGAATAGCAGGAGATCTTGAATCTAGATACCCCTGCCTCTAATGCTAAACTCTGCTCATGGGATTAGAACATGTCATATTTACAGAGGAGAACTGAATGTCACTCCAGTGTCAGGCATTCAGTTTGACTTTCTTTTGGCAGTAAGATGGTGAGAAGACAGGCAAATGGGGTGAGTAATACAAGGCTCCAGATGACTGCTAAATGAAAAGTGCCATGTCTGAAAAATCCAGAGTTAATGGGTTAATAATCAAAGTTTAACAGTGATGACAACAGAGAGCACTCCCTTACTGTCTTACTTGCAAATGTGCTGGTATCCTGGCCCTCTCAAGAAGGCATTATTTGAAGAATTGTTTTAATGCCACCTTGGTCACTGAACCTGGAGTTCCTTTGGAATGGTACCTCTTGTTTGTGGATATACACAAGATCTGCTAGGAATATGGTTTAGTGGAAGGGGAAGTGTGGCACTTAGTAGGTCACATGACATCATATTAACAATGTTTGCTCTTTCCACTATGCAAGCATACTCATTCAACCCCTCTGTTTGTGCGGCCTAGACCTCCCTTTAGCGTTCAATCCATTACGCTGAAACAGATGTTTCAAGGCCTCCATTCTACTCTTTTAAAAACCCATTCTCACATGACTTCTGTCTAATACCCTGCCTGATACTGGGAATAATACCCACCAATCTCCTTCTTATATTCCCTCGGAAATGTTAGAGAAAGTCTTCTCATAGGCTCCGTGTCCACTCTTTTCCTCTCTCGAGGCTCCCTCCCTGCAGGAAGAGAAACTTCACTGACATTTTGGTGAAAGGAGAGTGAAACACATGGGAAGGATGTCAGCCCTCCTCTAGAATCTCCACTTTCTCTCCACTGTGCCAAAGGCTTGGTGAGAAAATTGGACGATCAATTTAACTGGGAACATGCTGATTATGTTAGAATCCCTACGTGGTTATTTCTCCAATCAGCTCTATCTGTAATAAAGGTGATCTATTGATTTCTGTGTCCATGACCGTGTATCTATCTTTGAAATGGTTCAAAACACAAGCCTGGAAAAAGTAGTACAATTTATGGACACTCCAAATCCCTAATGAAAGTCCTTAATAAATGTTTGCGAATGAGAGACATTAATTAACGCGTAACAGAAGGGCTGACTGATGTTTTGTGATGGGGCATCTTTCCCGAAGAATATGATTTTGTCCTGTGCTCTGTGGACCTGTCTCTTACGGTGAGGAACTTGCACACTGGAACATCAGAGGTTCAACATCATGGAACGCTCTTAACAGTGGGAGTAACTGGAGCAGCCCCTGCTCATTAGTGGGTAAGCCTTATGCAAGCTGCATCCACACCCTCACATCTCTGTGTACAGCAGCACTTAACTGGCAGCTAATCTTCTGTGATGTGATGTTCACTGTTAACTTGACTGGATTTGGAATCACCTAGGAGACACATCTATCTCTAGGCCTGTCCATGAGGAGGCAATGCTCACCCCAAATGTGCATGGCACCTCCCTATGGGCTGAGGACCTAGACTGAATGAAAAGGAAAGGCCCATGGATCACTGATGATGCCCTATCTCTACCTCCTGACCCAACTATAAACAAGACACCTGCCACCATGTCTTCCCTGGCATGATGAGCTATACCCTCCAACAATGAACCAAATTAAAATGTCTTTTCTTGAGTTGCTTTCATTAGGTATTTTGTTTCATCAAAAAAGTGGCAATTGATACATTTAATCTGTGTGTGCGTGCATGCTTGTGGTATGGTATGATATGATGGGTGTTTTTCTGTAGGTTAAATGTAGAGCTTTGCACAAACCAAGCAAGTGTTCTACCACTAATGCACATTCCCAGGCCTAATTATGTGCAGGAGATTAGAAAATGTGAACAGTTTTTATTAATGATTTCAAAGAACTTGGTGATTCACCCTAAAGTATAACCAGTAATTTTTCTTATTGGTCAGTTCCAATAAAAAAAGAAATTAAGACAATGACCAATATGTCCAGAATCTACAAACACATGTGCACGCGAGCGCGTGCAAACACACACACACACACACACACACACACACACACACACACACACAAAGCAAAATGAAAAGAGGAGTGAAAACAAGCATTATGCTCTCAAAGACTCATCAGGAGCATTGAAATACATACTCTGGTTTTCAGTGACCAGCAGGGACATAGTGTAGGGGTTGGGAGCTATGTAAAGCATACAGGTTACATGACAGACAGCTTAGGTTTATGAGCATTCGACTTCAAGTTGTGGAAATGGAATTTTTTGAGTGTGATCATTCCTGATTCCAGAAGCTTCTCTCTCTCCTTCCTAGTACAGAAATCCAGGGTTGCACTCCAGCATGTGGCCTACTGAAGGGCCTCATCCCTAGCTCAGCCACTAATGGTAGTTGGCTCACCAGGAGCATCACAGGAATGGCAGATGCTGCCAGCGAGGCCTGGCACCAGACTCTGCTCCAGCTCACTGCCTAATGCCAGTACATGTCCTCCAACAGCTGCACGGGTTCCTCAGTGAGCCGTTTGAGCATTCAGTGTGGATCAAGAATCACCATTTACTTATGCCCAACGCTAATCCAAACATGGTCTTCAAAACTGAAGTAAACGCAAAGGCCAACTGGACTGATAACAAAAAGTTTAAAGAGGAAGCCTCAAAAAGAATTGCCTTCCACCCTCTTGTAAAACCACTGTGCTACTGGCATCTCCCATGGAGAACATGAGAGAGAACAAGATGCTATTCTACACTCTCCCCATGCTCAACCCAGTAGCTTGGCTTGCTTTCTTGCTGATGTGGTCACATTTCCTTCTTGTAGATACTCTCTCTAACTGAGGACTCACACAATCATATTCTCTTATCCACAGGAGTCATTCTATACCCATTTAGCAAGTATCTATGCATAGGACAGATGCATATGACTCCTTTGAGTCCCAGTAGTAAGACAAATGTTTCCACAAAAGTGTATGAAGATGCTTTAAATACTGCATCTGGCATCGACAATGAGCATGGTGCAATTTCAAGAAGAATGCAAGTGCTGTCTTTGAAAAGAGCCAGGGTAGGAAGAATTCCTGGACCATTTAACTCTTGAAAATAAAGGAGGCCTTCCAAACTAACTTCTTGTAGAGCTGGCATGCCTTGGGAAGGAAGGTATAGAGTTTTGCATGGGGTGCACATCTGCCATCTCTGCACTTGGGACCCTAAGTCAAGAGGACTGCAGGTCTAAGGTCTGCCCAGGGCTACACTGTGAGTTCTGAGCCAGCTGAGCCACATAGTAAGACTATGTCTCAAAAAACAAATGAGCAATGGCAACTGTCCTCAGCACCACCCACCAGATAGCATCAATCTTTATAACAACTCTGGGCACAAAATGCCCAACAAAAAGAATATCATCACCTGGCATGCATAGTCTTCACAAGAATAAGAACAAAAATAGGAATTAGAGATGTTCAGGAAAAGAAAAAACAAGGAGGAAACAGAAGGGACAAGACCAGAGACTGAACTTAAAAAGGAAAAGTACAAGCAACACTCAGCAGCATCCATCTGAAGTTTAAAGTTATTTGCTTGTAACTCCCTCCTGCCATTTTCCCAGAATAGCAGGGAAATCATTCCACATACACTCATAAAACCACAAGTGGTTTTTTTCATTAATTTTTGTTTTGTTTTTAATGTGAGTTAAGACAAAGTGCTAACGATTACTCAATAAAGCACAGAAAAGGCATGGCAATCTATAGCTAGGGAAAATGAAGCCCATTAGCAAAGATCCCAGGTATACCAAACTACAAAATCTTGACTGAAGCTGCACTCAACTTCTTCTAGATCATGAAGACCAAAGAGACCCTAACATATGGACCAGCCAACTAAAATCATTCCTTAGAAAATGGGTTAGGCCTGCAGCTCAAGCTAATTTGGAGGCCATTTATTTAATGCACAGTGTTCATTGTATTGATGGAAAAGCCGCAGGCTCCAGAGTGTTCAAGAGAATGGTGTGACGTCATCCCCTAGCTAGTAATGTTCAGTTGCATCTGGAACCTGGTTCTCCTCTCCCAGGAGAGGTCAGGCCCCTGTCCATCACAGCACAACTGGAGGATGAGGCTATAGGATATCTCATAGCCATGGCATTATGGTGAGCAGAGAGATTAAGTACGAGGCCTCAGTATCAAACCAGCAACACAATATGACACAGAAGAAACCATAAAGTCTCTGAACCCAGAGAGACACTAGGATTTCATTGTGTAATCTTGAGCAAGCAACCTAGTGTCTGTGATCCTTGGGCTATCAGCAAATGAGGCCATAATAGGTAACAAACTGAAATTTTTTTCAAAATGAGAAGCCAAAGTATGTCCCTTGAGGCCAGAAACATGATTTTGTCAGTATAGAATACTTGATTTGATATTCATAAACCAAGCAAAAAGCTGGCCATGGTGGTACAAGCTTGTATTCTCAGTGCTAGAGAGGTTGTTATGGGAAGATCCCAGAACTAACTGGACAACCATCCTGGCCTACATGGTGAGGTCCAGGCCAGCTACAAATTTTGTCTCCAAACAAGGTGAAAGCGACTGAGGAATAACATTCAAGGTTATCCCTGTCCTCCACACACACATGCACACACTCATGCACATACATTCACACAAAAGAAAGCAACATGGTCTCCTGAAGAAGGGGAAAGGGACAAGAACTCCTGAGCAAATTGGGAGCACAGGGGCGGGGTGGGGGGGTAGGGGTGAGGAGATAGGAAAAAAAGAAGGGGAGAAGAGGAAGGGGAGGAGAAAAAAGAAAAAGAGAAAAGAGAATCAGGAAGATGGAATCCGGAGGGATAGGGGAGAGCAAGAAAAGAGATACCTTAATAGAGGGAGCCATTATAGGTTTAAAGAGAAATCTGGCACTAGGGAAATGATCAGAGATCTACAAAGATGACCCCAACTAAGAATCTAGGCAGTAGTGGAGAAGCTGCCTTTGATGCCCTTTCCCCTATAATGAGATTGATGACTACCTTAATTGCCATCCTAGAGCCTTCATCCAGTAGCTGACGGAAGGAGAAACAGGCACCATAGCTAAGCACTGAGCCATACCTCTGGAATCCAGTTGTAGAGAGAGAGGAGGGATGAGCAAAGGTGTCATGACTGTGCTGGAGAAACCTACAGAACCAGCTGACCTGACCTAGTGAGAGCACAGGGACCCCAGGCATAAAGCTGGGGACCCAGCATTGGACTGAACCAAACCCTCTGAACGTGGGTGCCAGCTAGGAGGCCTGGGCAGTCTATGGGACCTCTAACAGTGGAGCCAGTGTTATCCCTAGTGCACAAATGGACTTCGGGAGTCCAACCCCTATGGAGGGATACTATTTCAGCTCAGATACAGGGAGCAGGGCCTAGGCCCTCCCCCAAATGATGTGACAGACTTTGATGATTTCCCTATGGAAGGCCTCACCATCCTTGGGGAGCAGGTGGGGGGGGGGTGGGTTGGGGGAGGTTGGTTGGGGGCATAGGAGGATTGGAGGGAGAGGAAATTGATATATAAAATAACTGTTTCTAAATAAAAAAAAATCCCCCCTAAAGAGAAAGAAAGCAATGTATGTAAACCATATGTCACATAACAAGCAGTGTATAAACTGTAGTGATTGGTATTGCTATTGAGTAGGGACCTTTGCAAGCAAACCACAAGATTTATTTTTAAATGCTTTTTGTGTAATGATAGCACCAATATGGATTGATAATTGAGAGTGTGGAAGGGGGAAAACCGGAAGATTTTCCCAACATCCCTGCTACCTTAAAGCAACCACTGTGAACATGTTGATGTATTTTTCAGAGCAGTGATTTAGAGTGTGCCGTTTCTTGTGCCTTGTAACCTTCCAACTGCACTCAATTTAGAATAAAAAGTTGGCAGGAATGCAGTCTTTTCATAAACCAATTTCTTGTTTGTTTTGCATTTTAGGGGGTAGTGGGAGGAGAAATATTATACACAGATATAAACTATGTCAATACAAACATTATCACATTTTAAAAATCATATTTTAATTCTTATTTACAGCAGGGTTCAAAGAGTATTTTATAGTCCATTTAAGAAAGTTCCCATGAGGTGTCTTGTTTGATACCCTTAAAGGCTCAGGTCATGGGGGACTGTTACTACACACATTTCAAAGATGAGGAAATTGGGAATCTGAAAAGTTCCATGACTCATTGCAGGTCTTACAGATAGTGAGACTTTGGATGGTAGCCTAGGGTCCCTGACTCAAAGCTGGTACATGCTAATTATCCTAACTGAAGAGAACTCTGTCTAATTAGGCTTAATAATCTGCACAGCCTCCAAGATATATTAGGCAAGAGTACTCTGAGCTGGGGGAAGTCAATGTCTGGGATTGACAAGTCATGGACCTTCTCTGGGCTCAGGGTTTCCTCTTTTGTCTGAGGAGACAAGTCCTGGGGGAAAGGGTGTGGCTCTGAGACTGAAGTCTAGGCCTCTATGGCATGTGAAAAATGTACACCTTCCTCACTTGCAGAAACAATTTTGATATGATAACTTGAGAAATTACCTGAGGCTCAGAATAACTTCCTCGAGATGCCTTCCCACATCAAGGATCACATATCTGGAATAGACCAGAACCTCCCTTGGCCCCTGGAAGAATTTCTGCTAAGAGTCTACAATGCTTGGCCGACAGAACTCAAGCCAAAAACAAGCACATTCGAGTGGCTCTAAATGGAGATGTCTTTTTCGGAGAGATTGCATCCCAATGACTATTTATGATGCACCACCTCATTGGTAGCTGGATGTCAACTTAGATTTTCAGAAAACATTACCTTCTGGATCAGATTTTATGTGATACTGAGTGACTGGCCAAGTGCTCTTGGGGAGAGATGGGGTAAGAATCAGAATCACTGAATTTAGTTGAATATACTTAGCCTTTTGCTGTTGTTGTTGTTGTTTTGAGTTTCTCTATGTAGCCCTGTGGCCCTGGCTGTCCTGAAACTCACTGTGTAGACATGGAGATCCACATGCCTCTGTTCAAAGTGCTATGATTAAAAGTGTGTGCCAATACTCTGGATCTTTAATCTTTAGTGAGAAAATATTCACCTGTGTGT